>NC_056731.1:497358679-497568679 GCF_019279795.1 Protopterus annectens | reverse complement strand
ACACACACACACACACACACACACACACACACACACACACACACACACACACACACACACACCTTGACACTCCTCCCGTGTCATCAATTACAATTTGAAGAAAGATGAGCGGGATTTATTGAGCAAATTGAGGGGTGATGCTACTATTAGGATTATGAAACCCTGTAAGGGAGGGGGTGTGGTCCTCGAGAATACTATGGAGTATCCAATCAAAATGCATGATATCCTTTTGGATTTTACTAAATATACAGTTTCTTCAAGTGAAATCAATGTGGCATACTAAAAATTGATTTATATCTGGATGAACTCCTCTTAAATTGTTGCATTTTAAAAACTGAGTATGAAATGAGTATATATTGAAAAGCTTATCATTCCTGTTATTTTTGGTATACCAAAATTACACATGGACGTCTCAAAGCCATTGTTGAGGCCGATTTTGTCTTCCAGATAATCCAAAACGTATTCTCTAGCAGCTTACATCGATCAAAAGTTAAAATCTTTTATGTAAGAGCAGACTTGCATTTTAAGAGACTCTTGGGACTTTCTGAAATGCTTCACTCCTGATATGTATGATGAAAATGCATTTTTTTGTCTAATTGATCTATTTGGTTGTATCCTTTCTGTGAATGGTTTAGATATTTTCATGGAAGACATGCTGAGATATCTAAACAATCCTACCTTGGTTTGCGATTTACTATGGAGTTGACTGGTAAGAAAAGTTTTATTTGAATTTATATTTCATTTGTTATCACTGTTTTTCACTGTTTGTAGGTAGGAAGGGATAGCTTGTTAACAAGATTTACTTTGATTCATATTTTGTTGTTTTACCTTAAATTTCACTGTTGCTTATTAGGAAGGAATAGGCTGTAGACAGGCAAGCTCTAGCCACCCCAAGGGGCCTAGACAGCTATAAATTCACACAGACTGCAGAAAGGAAAATGCTGAGCATATCTAAACAATCCTACCTTGGTTTGTGACTTATTGATATTTACTGTTAAAAAGAAGTGCGACTGCGAGTGATAGTGTGACATAAAGGAATTGCAGTTTTTGCCTGGCTTGCAGAACTTGTATGGTCAGAATAACTTTACTTTACTTACTTTATTTAGTTGTATATTGCTCATGTAATTTTGTTTTGTCATAGAAGGTGATTTAAGTTTTCATTGAATTCTATGGTAACTTATTTGGATTATTCTTTTCTTTTACAATATTTTATTTATTTGAAGCTGAATATGGATTACTTAAATGAGTATGCAATTAATGATTTGCTAATGCACAAATATCTTGTACATTGTAATAAATGTTATGCATATTTACAGGTTGGATGATTTGCTTACCATTGTTAGAAGTAAATCTAGACTTGATGGTTGCACTTATGCAATTGGCATGGCTTGGAGAACTGTTGTTTAATATATTAATGACTGGACTGATGAACTAAATAATGTTAGGCATAGAACAAATAGAACACATTTAGGAAATGATTCTGGATGCAAGTATTTAGCAATCTGAGGATCCAGTTTGTTTAGAAGGAAACAAAAAAGAAAGAAAGGAAGAAGTTCACAACAAATAGGAAAGAAAAAGGAACTGATTAATGACTGTAAAGGAAAGAAAATACGTACTAAAAAGGACACTACTTTGTTATGTAACACACAGATTACAGGGAATGATAGTATTTCTCATCAGAAAACCTTCAGCCTACAGAAAAAGGCATCATTTTTCCAAAAGAGAAGGTAGAAAAAAGGTGGAAGGGGCAGGTGAAAAGGAAGAAATCAAATCTGAACATGGAAGGATTTGAAGAACATTACTGTAAGAAAGAAGAGAAAGATATGTTGTTTACATGCCTCAAGCTGTGTATAAGAATTTAATACACAATGAAAAAAGTGAGATTAGTAAGACTAATGGTGATGAAGATCTATCCTTCGTAACGATTGATGGAGCAGATATTATTGTATTAGAAGCTGAATATTCTTCAATAGCTGGCCAGCAAACATATTCTTGTAATTGCAGATTCAGTTATTAGAGGAACTGATACTTATATTTGCAGACAAGATAATGAGCATTGAATAGTGTTATGCTTGCCAGGAACAAAAAATGATGATGTGAGACAACTCTTGGAACACTTTAATGTAAGGAAGTATGGATCCATTTTTATTCATGCCAGTACAAATGACTGTTATTAGGGAAAAGACAGCCCTCTTAGATAGTATAGCTTGTATGGGTGTTAGGACATATTTTTCACAAATCACCTATAAAAAGGATAGTCAAGGCACTGTGAATAAAAAACATTTTTGGGGTAAATACCTACATGGAAAAAAATGTCCTGTTTAAAAAAATGGAAATGTGTAGAGCATCCAAGTCTACTTTAGGAACATGTGTTTAGATAGGATGGCATAGAATTTTTGCAGCATATATTTTGCAATATTTGACAAACACTAGACAGGATTTTTGCCAGATCGAAAATTTAAGAGTTTACAGATAGCAACATTTGCTGCATCCTTGGTTGTTAATGCTAGCAGCATTAATAATACAGTTTTTTTATTGGAAAATTTGCTACGTTCCCACAAGACTGATTTTGTTATTGTTTGTGAAACATGGTTAAAGAACAGTGACTGGAAACCAGTTCTTTCAGGGTATAAATGTTTTTACTGTAACAGACATTCTAACAAAACATCAGGTGGAGATGTTATGATAGGGGTACTCTGTTATGAGACTTATGATTGCTACATGTTCAGTGATAACACCAGTACCATAGACTATGTAACTGTGACAATAAATACAACCCTGGAGCATATAACAGTTGCTGGAGTGTATAGACCCCCAAAGTCAAGTGCAGATGACCTAGAGGAATTCATACATTTCTTGCATGAAACACAGGAGAGAAGAATAATTTTAGCTGGGGACTTAAATTTACCAGAAACAGACTGGAATAATATGGATTCAGCAATGTCAGTAAGAAAATTATTCACAACATATTTTCAGGAACAACAATTGCTTCAGATTGTAAAAAAAAAAAAAAAACACCAGGGGATGGAACATACTAGACATCATTTGTGTTCCTAAAGAAATTACTGTTACTTCAAGTCAAGTTTTATCACCGTTGATATGCAGTGATCATGAGGTTATAAAGGTTTATTTGTTTCTAGATAATTCTGCCAAACTGAAATCTAAGCCAATGTGCAGAAAGTTAATTACAGATTATATGGAAGCAAAACAGTCACTATGTAAAACTAACAGGAGTGAGGTGTTCAGTGGAAAAACTGCAGATGGAATGTGTAAAGTTTTGAAAGAGAAATTGTTTGAGTGCAAAAAATAAAAAAAAAATGTTTAACATCAGGATTTAGGCATACAACATTAGGGGGATATATTTCCATTAGAACAAGATACCTGATTAAGGTGAGAGACAAAAATATAAGAAATGGAAGAGAGGTTGAACTATAGCTCTGAAAACTGACATAAACAAGCTGGATAAACAGATTAAGCATAGTGTGAGACAAGATAAAGAAAATTTTGAGGAAAATGTATATAAAGATATTGAGCATAATAGGAAACCTTTTTATAGATACATAAGATATAGGAGGAGTAAAGACACAAACTGATAAACTGGGTGCAGATTCTAAAATGTATTCAAAGACACAACAGATTATAGATACATTTACAAAATCTTATGCAAAACAGTTTGGCTCCACAAAAGGGGTGATAAGTTGTCCTAGTGGCATCCAGGGAACCCCAGATACTGGAATCAAATTAGATTATATTGAAAAAAAACTGCACAAACTGGATCCAAACAGTGCAGAGGGAGGAGACAGAATTAGTAACAATGACCTGAGAACACTTCAGCAAGAACTTATGGTACCATTATATATATATTATTCTCTAGGCCATATAAATATGGTGAGATTCCTCATGATTGGAGACATGCACTTATTAAACCTGCCTTTAAGGGAAAGGGGAGTAGGACAAACCCAGAATCATATAGACCCTTAAGTCTACTTTCATGTTGTGGAAAAATAATGAAGAAGGGTAATATTGGATAAGTTATTGTCAGAACTGGATAGGATGGGACTTGAAATCATATATCAGCATGCTTATGTTGAAAATAGATCTATTACCACCTGTAACATGATGTTATCTAACAATATAATAGCTATGAATGAGAAATTGTGCTTTGATGTGATTTATATAGATTTAACTTCAACATTTGAGAGGGCCATAAACAAAACACTGATCAATAAATTAGTACAACTAGGTACTGATATACTCTTGATAAGATGGATAGTTACATGGCTTACAAATAGGACATGGCAAGTGTGATGCCAGTGCCCTGGCCCAGCAATCAAGGAGCCTCAATCCTCATCACTAATACCAGTGAGTGGTGTCTCATATAGGAGGAAAGGATAACAAACACACACAGTAAAGTGCAATTTCCCTTAAGAGCACACAGAGATCACTGTCAGTCCGAGGCTGGTCGTTCCCTTGCTCTCCAGGTCCCCAATAAGACTACCCACTGGCACAGCTATAGGGTCCAGATCTCAGCCTAGTGGGCAAGCTAAAACCTCCAGTACTCTTTCACTCTAACCAGTGCTTCGTGTCCCTGTCCTAGTTGCTGACACACACACACACACACACACACACACACACACACACACACACACACACACACACACACACACACACACACACACACACTTTGAGTAGAGCTTATACAGCCACACAGACACTCCTGGGGAAGGCTGGCACAGGCTCTCCAGATGTGCCCCTTTTACCCAGACTATATGGTAGAAATCACTGCCACCACCCAGCTAATATTTATCAGCTACTCAAAGGCCCTTAAAGGGTGCCCAATTATTACTGTGCAATATTATTATCCAAATGGTAAGTGCGACTGAACAGCAAAGCTTATTTGGAGTGACTTGGACAGTAATCACTATATACATGCAATGTACTCTAGAGCTTAAATTAACTCTACACAAAACAACCACAGTTGAAAGGTTTAAAAATATTTAATAATAAATACTAAAAACACAAGACAATACTTTTTACTACACAGTGCTAGTCAAGAGTTTAGAGATCACAGAGAAATACTTAAAATAATTCAGTAGTACAGTTCTGACATCAAAGAAAAACACAGTCTAATCTTTCTAGTTTCTAGCTATTTCTAAGAGAAAACACAAGTCTAAGATAAACTTACATATAGAGCAAAGGCAGTGCTGAGTTGGATGGTCAAGACAAAAATGCTTAATGCTCTCTGATTCTCTCTTTTTAAAATCACATTCCTGGTTCACATTACATCATTCTTCACACGTTCCTGGGGTTCTCAGGCTACAGGCTACATTCTTTAGTAAGCTCACACCTGGTCAGAAAGGAAAACCATTAAGGACATTTATGCATGCAAATTCTGACATTAAATCTGGCCTTAAAACAATAGCAAGAATTCCTTCACCTAGACAGGCCGGAGCCAACTTTAAAGATCAAAGACAGTCATAAAATGCTTGACTTAGCTTGCTTACAGCAGAGTGCACTGTTACATTATTTCCAGTTCCACATGTAACACTATTTTTGCCATTTAAGACAACAAGCCTGTGGTTTACATTAATATTTACAAATGACAGAATTATCTATAAAATTGTATCTAGCTAGGCTGACAGCCTTCACAGCAAGTATCATACAGCAACTGGACAGATAAAATCCTTGGTTACAGTCAGGGTGTCCTATAAGGCTCTGTCCTAGGCCCTTGTTTAGACTGTATCTTTCAGACCTAACTTTTTCATCTGAGGTGTTCTACAGTCTATATGCAGACAACCTGAAATTAGGTAAACTGATTACATTTGTTACAGATAGAGCATATCTGACTAAATTGACCATTTGGGCACAAGAGAATAATATGCATTAAATACATCAAAAACTAAGCATATGAGATTTGGGAGACATAAATTGAAAGATGAATATATAGAGCACACACTGATTGAAACTGTAGACTCATTTAAGGACCATAGTGTATATTCAGCTATGAGTTTCTGTCAACCAGTTGGTTAATGATAGTTACAGAACTACAGGTTGTATAAAAAGATTTATAAAGTCTAGGAAATCAAAAATGATGAAGTCATTGTTTGTTAGTTATGTTAGACCCAAACTTGAGTATGTAAAAAAATATGGGAACCCTATAAGAAAACAAGCATAAATAAACTACAAAGAGTACAGCGGAAATATACATAGGGCATCCATGAAAGTGAAAATTTAAGTTATTATGAAAGACTAAAATATCTGAATTTGTACAGTGTATCTTACAGATATCTAACAGGATATCTTATTCAAGTATATAGGACATTTAGAGGCAACTATCTCTGGGAATGTTTGAGGTTATCAAAAAGTACTAGAGAATCATCATATAGCCTAAGTAGAAGATATTGTAGGAATGAGAAGTGTACTAACTAGTTCTCTAACAAAGTAGTTGATGCATGGAACAGACTATCAAATTACATTAAAGCAAGTACGAGTTTAAATATATTTAAGAACGACCTGCACACTTATTATGGGAACAAGTGTTTTGGTATATTGGCAAGCTAGAAGGGCATTAATGTCAGTGCTTGAAATAATTGTTTTTTTCTATGTATGCTTAGATGTTCTACAGGTTCTGCCATTGAATATACAATTTTGATGAATTTTATGGAATTTGTACTTGAAAACAATTTGATATATTTTAATGGAGAATATTATAAAAAGCTGAAGTGAATGGCAATGGGTGCTATATGCACACCACTATATGCCAACATTGCAATACGGGCATGGGAAGAAGACAGGGCATTGAATTCCTATTTTAAGAACAGTTTGCTTATGTGTACAAGATTCCTGGATGATATTTTTATCTTCTGGAAGGATTCTCATTTTAGGTTAGATTATTTTATTGATTATATCAATTCTAGCACCACCTACTGTAAGTTTATGCATACAGTCTATGAGAACTACTATACTTATCTTGATGGTATACTTTTTAAGGAAGATGACCAATTTAAATCAAGTATATGCAAAAAGCTAACATTCTCTAATTCTTGTTTTCATTTTCAGAGCAGTCACTTCTTGTTCCAAAAGAAATCACAGGTAAAAGGACAATATGTCCAAATTTCCATTATGACTATGAATGAAAGAGTCTTCGAACAGGAATGTCAGATGTTGGCAGACATATTTCATGATAGGGGTTATCTAAATGATTTCATCGAGTGGATTTAGGATGAGGTAATTAGGTTAAGATGTGAGACAACCCCCCATATTAGGCCAGACTCTTGTGGTGAAACGTAAAACACCTTTGTGTTCTAAGTATACCAAGAGTTTAGTTTTAGGTTATCATCCTTTAAACCACGAAGAAAAGAAAATGATTATGAGATACTGATGTTGAATTCTGATCCTGTGGTTATTTATAAAAGGGGTAAGAATTTAAAATATTACTTTGAAAATCCATCCTCTTTGAATTTCACACTTGAGAGGTATGACAAAATGTGGCAATGTAAACAATGCCCATTTAAATTGGAAGGGGAACCCATTACATTGGGTGAAATGAGTATTAAAGTTAGCTAATTCTTGAAACTGTTTCACTTCTGGTGTCATATAAATTGCTATTTGTGACCTGTGTGGAGCTATCTACATAGCCAAGACCGAAAGGTATTTAAATATACGCATTTATGAGCATAATTATGACATTTGTAGATTGAATACGAACAATGCTCTATTCAAACATACAATTGTTTGTAGAGACCATATCACAATCAGGATTGGGATATTGGAAAAAGTTGCGCCAAATCCTAGGGGGTAACCTGTGGGAAAGCATTCTTAAAGCAACAAATTTATTGTGGCAACTTTGGTTACATTCACAAGACCCCCCCCCCCCGGCCTGAATGAAAATGTTTCCATTATCTACATTTCCAAACTTAGTGCTATGATCTTTAGAAGAATTCTTAGAGGAGGAGTAATTAATTAGTTAAATGAATTCAATAAATGTTTATATAAACATAGGGTGTTAGATATATATTTTAATGTCTTTTAAGGGCTATGTAATTTATCAGTAATTCAGTTTATATATATATATATATATATATATATATATATATATATATATATATATATATATATATATATATATGGGTCTACTTCATATGGTCGACAGTTCATATGGTCGACATTCATATGGGCGACAGTTCATATGGTCGAAACTCATTTGGTCGACGGCTCATTTGGTCGACAACCAGTATTCAAGGCACTTAACAGGGAGATGCCCCCCTCCCCAAAGTTGTGTGACCCTGGAGTTGATATATATAGTTAGAGGGTGTGTGGGGTCACAGCCCCCCACATTGGGGGGGGTGGGGGGGCAAAGCCCCCCACCTATATTTGTTTAAAATGTTTAGTTTTTGTTGCATTTTCATGTTTTAAATGAATATTAAATGAATATTAGTAGGGGGCTTTGCCCCCCCCATTGTGGGGAGCTGTGCCCATCACCCCCCCCCAACTATATATATCAACTCCAGGGTTGCACAACTTTGGTGAGGGGGGGCAAATCCCTGTTAAGTGCCTTGAATACTGGTTGTCGACCAAATGAGTTTCGACCATATGAACTGTCGACCATATGAGTTTCGACCATATGAACTGTCGACCATATGAAGTAGACCCATATATAGGTTCATAGGTAGGCACTAGGCTATTGGCCCTAGGGCCTATATAAGCCTAGCCAAAAGTTACCCTGGCTTTCGCCACCCAAGAAAATTATTTTCCTGTGCCACTGTCGAGCAGAGCCACAGAAGTGATCCCCGGGGTGAATTTCATATCTCACATCCAATCATCAAGATTTTTCTTGAAGAGTGCTAATGAGGAGCTTTGTTTGATATAGATAGGTAGCTTGTTCCAGAGTATGGGAAGTCTCTGGGACAGTAATCTACCCCTCCAGCATGTTCTGTTTATTGTGGTGACAAGGTTTAGGTCTTGCTTGCTATGTATAAATCTCATACTTGTTGTTCTTAATCTGTGGAGCTTTTCTCCCCGGGCCTCTGCTGAAAATGGACATGTATCCAATCGGACTCTCCCGGTCAACAAATGTAAAGTAAAAATAAAAATAAATAAATAAATAAATAACTTAAAAAAAAAAAAAATATATATATATATATATATATATATATATATATATATATTATTTATTTATTTATTTATTTATTTAATCTGAACAGCGACTTTTTCCCAGGGTAAGTACACACTTTCCCAGATGTAAACAGGACTCACGCCAAAGTAAAATGCACCTAGATGGGAGGATGCACCCCCCAACTATATATACCAACTCCGGGATCACACTACAGTAGAGAAAAGTACATACGGGCCAAGTGTTTACTTACCCTGGGAAAAAGTCGCTGTTCAGATTTTTCAGGTTTTGCTATTTTCGTCTCTGCTATATGACTGTCTATCACATAGGCATTGGTATTTCAAAGTATATATATATATATATATATATATATATATATATATATATATATATATTTTTTTGTGTATATACAGTTATATACATATTTATATATAGAAAGAAAAGTCAAAGCACCAACTAGAACAAATGCCTCTCCGTAAGTAACCAAGAAGTATAACACAAAGACAGCAACAAGCAAATGACAGAGGCAACCACGTAGAATACTATCAGAAAGAAAACTAAAAATTAATGGAAAGACATCGAAGCAAAAAGCTTCCGCTATTTTTCACAATGATAAAAACAACCTTGATAAATTGGGGGCACTAATATCATCCTATAACTAACTTTCTTGACCTGAGAACTGGTTTAAGGGATGCCCTCTCATTAAGGCCCATGCCCCTGTCCACCATCCATTTCATAATCCAACCCATCTCCTTTTTTCAGTGCCATGCCTTATGTGCCCTTCCCTAATAATGAGTTTGCTTCGATGTCTTTTCATTAATTTTTAGTTTGTATCAGTCCTCTATCCCAGTTGCTTATGCTTCGTATAAGCTTAATTATATGCATTTTTTATATATTTATTAATGAGATATATATGTGGTCCTGTTTAGTGCTGATACATGTTTAATTATGTTATTGCTTGTGATTTTTATAATTTTTTATGATTTTTATTATTGTATAATTTGTAAGGTATAGAACAAGTCGAGTCACATGACTAGGATGACTATATAAGACCAGGATATGTGGATCAGGTGTTTTTTGGTCTGATGAAGCAGTATGTGAAAGCGCTTACCAGTGTACACCAATAAAGGATTGCTATTTTGAAGAAGACTGGCTGATAGTATTCTATATGGTTGCCTCTGTTGTTTGTTGCTGTCTTTATGTTATATTTATATATATATATATATATATATATATATATATATTTTTTTTTTTTTTTTGTATATATACAGTATGCATATTTGCTTTTTTTATTTTTGCAATTGGTTTCACCCACAGGAAGTGTATGAACTGAGATAAAAAAAATTATGCTGCATTTTGTATACTCTGTATATTGTATTTTAGCATGCAGTATTATGATATGGTATAGACAACAATACAAGACTGCTTATTTATAAGTTTATTAATTTATATAGATTGGGCGATACAGACATTGCATGACTTACATACTCACTGTATTAATTGTACTAATTTGTTTTGTTTTTAACTTAAAGCATTAGGCACAATATACAACATTTTAAATTAATTTGTTATAATCTTTAAGGATCCCTGTGATGTTATTAGAAAGTTTTAATTAGAAGGAAGCATTTGTTCTTCATTAATTCTGAAGAAGTCCATGTAAAAGGTAATAGATGAAAGTGCTCAACTTATTATTTTGAATAAAGTTTTTTTATCCTGTGTCTGGTCCATTCGGACAGCTTGTGTTTTGTGAAAATACATTTTCTCCTCTTACTTACCTCTTTCTACTGTCTAATATCTCCATTCAGTTTAGTTTTAGTTTTCTGCATGTCCAAAATAGGACAGAAAATAACTCATCAGTCCCACAAGAACATATTCAATTCCTGGCTGGATAAACAAGCCTCTCTCCAGCCATCATTCTATATCCCTGAATACTATATTTCATTAAGAGAGTACGTTTACACAAAATTTTAAAAGCTTAATCATCAAATCATTTCTGTTATTGTTGAAGCCTGATGATGCCCTCTCTTTCCATTGCTGGGCTTCTTCGTAAAAAGTATTTTTTTAAGATCAGAAAAGGAAAACCTTTCATTTGTTTGTATTGTTTGTTTGTGTCTTTTGGCTTTTCCCAGTTAGGGGTCGCCACAGCAGAACTCCGGTCCGCTAATGCCTGGCAGTAGATTTTTACGTGCAGAGTTGCCAGCCCTGACGCACAACCTTCAACGAAGGTTCGCCCATTCACGCATGTCTCCACACGGAAGACTCTCTAGCTGAGAATCGAACAGGACGTCTTACTGTGAGGCAGCAACACTACCGCAGCACCACTATATGTTTACTAAATCCCCACTGCCTTACTTCCTTTTTAGATTTAAAAAATATGCCAGAATTTTTCCCAGTATACTTCAGTATATCAGTTTATATATGCTAATTATACAAGCAGTTGACAATCTAACAATTCATTTTTGTTTAATCTATAGCATCAGTGACTGCTTCAGAGTAAGTACTGAACTTATTTATGCATGTTGCATTTCCTTCTGGGTTCCCTTACAAGTTCCCTAGTTTTTCTTGCTGCAGATCTAATGAAGACAAATAACTTCAGCTGTTTACTTCTTAAATGTATGCAATTTAACAAAACATGCCTGACTGTCACAGTCATGTTTTTTTTTTCCTTAAAGCACAAACTCCACCAACACCCTAACCCTAGTAAATTAGAAGAAATACAGTCTTAGAGTATGGGTTATGATGTAATACATTCACTCCACTGAATAACTCCCATTGAAAGGCTCCTTTGCCAATAAAGTCTGACTGGACAGAAAGAAAGTTTGTCAGCAGAGGCCAGGGGAGAAAAGCTCCTCAGGAACTGTAAATATAATGTGAATCCATAATAAATGACATTAGATGCACAATTATAACAATTATATGTGCATAAAAACTGAATAGGACTAAGGTCTTAAATATTTACAAATAATAAACTTAATGACAGTGATGACAGAAAATTCAAGAATTGTTCAGGTGGAAGGAGAATAAATGAATGCTGAATTCATTAGTAGGTTGTATTACATGTAGTTAGGGATGTTTGCAGCTGCTTAGCAGTGGAAAATTAAATTGTGATTACAAACTATACTTACATGAAAAGGTGGTAGTGGAATAGATAGTTTTATATTTGTGTTACTTCCTGCTAGTGCTACTGATAAACTGAGGTGTAGATGAGAGTCCAAGAGACAGAAGAAATTAAGAATGGAAAGAAGTGATTCAAAGATGGCTGCCATTCTGTGAACACTGCTGAACTGCAGCTCTCCATTTAACCTGAGAAAATCAAAACCCTGAGTGGATACTACAAAGTTTTCAACATCAAAACTTTGATAAACTTACTCTAACTACACTTATTTATCCTGGATTGAGAAGAAAAAACGGAAAGAAGGAATATATTTCATTGGATTACAACAGATTAGCTAGCTCTGCAGAGAGGAATACACGAAGGAACCGTGTGCTTTTTATATTGCAACTTTTTATGTTCCAATAAGATGTCAAAAGAAGACAAAAGCATGGATATAACTACGACTAAAACAAAATTATCGGAATTGCAATCACCAGAAAAAGATACGACTACTAAACGAAAAAAATACTAATGCACAGGAACAACAGAAACTAGGGACCAAAACTAAAGCTGATGTTCAAGCTTTAAATATGGAGGATATCAAAACTGCACTTCTGCCTATACAAGAAGCTTTAAAAGAACTGACTTGTCAAATACAATCATTTGGAATTTCATGTACTCAGTTGCTGGAAAGAATGGATAAGACGGAGGCTCAAATTTCTGATACTGAGGACAAATTAGTTTTACTGGAAAAAAAAAAGTAATCTGCATGATGTGGATATACAGGCTATACAAAGTAAGCTTACAGACCTAGAAGCAAGATCCAGGAGAAACAATATCATTGTCAGAGGGATTCCTGAATCCATTCAGTATAATGAACTGATTCCATCCATACTACAAATATTTGCAGTGCTTTTAAATGATTCTGATACTGTAAAACAAATCATCGTGGAAAGAGAACACAGAGCTTTGAGAGAGGTACAAGCATCTAATTTTCCTAGACCTGTGTATGTTAAACTGCTTAATTATCAAGATGTAAATAGAATACTTATTACTGCAAAACAAGGTGGAGGCTATATTATGTGGAAAAACAATAAAATATCTCTGACACAGGATCTACCTATACAGATCAGACAGGCTAGACAGTCTCTGTCTCCTTACTGCAAATTTCTTATTGACAAACAAATGAAGTTTCAAATGAAATATCCTAATATGCTTATATTCAGAGTGAATGGGGCTAAACATTCTGTTTCCACCAAAAATGAGGCAAGAAATCTGTTTCTTAAAATTTTCAAGGCTTTACCTGCATCAGAGACTTGAATTGAACTTTTGCTGGGACTGGCATGCTGCTATATTTACTGTGCTTCGAGGACTGGGTAATCTTTTGTTTGCATTTGTGAAGCTTAGGCCTATTCCTGAGCAATAAAACTGTTTGCTTTTCCTTATCTTGATCTCCTGCACTTGTTTCCGGACATTTTATGGCTTCTACGAACTGTTTTCAATGAGGAGGAAGATGGGAAGTGCTTAAAATGCTGTTGAGGGTGTAGATTTCGTTGTGGCACTTCCTGGAGTCCGTCTGCAAAAGTGGTCCCTCGTTGCGAGCATTTTACAGGACTTCCTGGTTTGGAAAACCGAAGAGAACTGTTTTAAACACTCTCTTGCTTATTTAACATTAAATAACACTGTTCTATAGTAATTTAAGCACACAGGAACTTGTTAGGAACTTCATTTATTAACTTTCAGTCAACATTTTGTAGTTATATTATTTAGAGAGGGTGCAGGGATTTAGCAATGTTTATTTAACCTGTCAGCATAGTTTTTAATGTTTTGTGTTATTTTCATTATTTTATTTAGTTAGAAGCTTGCTTTGTTATGAAACTAGTATAAGGTGAATGTATAACAAAGGATATTAATAAATTTGCTGTCTATTTGCTTTAATATAGGGTTATATATTAGTATGTATTTTTTTTCTCTTCTCTCTTTTAATGCATGTGGTTTATGTATAGATAGCTAATCCAACTGAAAGTGCATTATTATAGTGAAAGTGCATTATTATAACCTACTGAAAATGCATTATTTTTTTTTTACTTTATTCTTTTTACATGTACTACTGTTACATTTTTAATTTGATTTGTTTAAATAGTAGTTAACCAAAGAGATGTAGTTTATGGCAGTGTTTGTTAGGGAATGTTTAGTTTAAGCTTTGTCGTAGTGAAGTTAGGTTTTATAGGTCTTAATTGTGATACGTGTGAAATTTTACATTGTGGTGTTTTTATATCTGTTGTTTCTTTTAAACCCTTTGTCATTTTATATTATACAGGACCTATTCATCTCCTGGTCTGGGGTTAGAGTGGGTATGCACTGGTTGAGGACGGGATATAAGGATTGCTTCCAGATTATGTATGGTTTTGAATTTACTGTTTTTTGCTTTTTCCATGCTCTCTCCAAAACTTTCATCTTACAGTGAATCTTTGAAATGTGGGAAGTAGATTCATGGAACGTTAAAGGGCTCCAGAACTTGAAGAAGAGGAAACTGGTGTTACATGTATTGTTGCAGGCTAAGGCGTGGTTTATCCTACTCCAAGAAATGCATTTAATGAATGATCAATGGGGTGATGTTAAAAAAAAGAAATGGATTAGAGAAGTAGTAGTATCTAAAGGTAAGTCAAATAGTGCTGGGGTAGCCATAATTATTAAAGATCAATACAAGAAAAAGATATTAGATTCTAATACAGATAAAAATGGATGGTGGTGCTATGTTATTCTTTCGTCTACCTTATTTGATAAATCTATTTTACTTTTAAATATATATGCTCCCTGTAATGACCAACAACTATTTATAGCATCACTATATTCAATTTTAACACAATTTGATAGATATTATGTAATTGTTGGAGGTGATTGGAATACCTACCAGAATCCGAAGTTGGATAGATCTTGTCCACAAAGAGCATTTAACAAGCATGCTCTATTAGCACTGAATGATCTTAAAGAAGACTTTCAATTATATGATCCATTTCATTATCTGAATAACGATAATAGTACAAACAATTTTACCTTTTATTCCCCATGTCATAAAATGTGGTCCAGAATTGATTTCTTCCTGATTTCAAGAGTATTGATCAATCTAGAACCTACAGTTTTGGTACACGCCTGTTATATATCAGACCATTCTAAAATTTCGTTGAGTTTTACTAAGGGGGTAAAAGATACTTTGAGACAAAGAGGTTATAATTGATCTCTTGATTCAAATCTATTGAATAAGGAGGATATAATACTGGAAATTACAAAGTTCCTGAAAGACTTATTGATTGGTTTAAGGAAACAAAAATTTGCCCCAGATATTGAATGGGCAACAGTTAAAGCTCAAATAAGAGGGACACTTTTGCAAAAAGCATCTTATTATAAAAAGATATTAAACAAAGATATTCAAACTTTAGAAATAAAAATTAAATTACTTGATCAAGAACTGATTAGAGATTTTAATGAGCAAACAGAGAAGGAACTGATTAAATGTCAAAAGGATCTCTTTTTACTTCAGAATATTAGATTAACATTTCAAGAGTACAAGACGTTAGTGAGGTATGCCAGTCATGTTCAAACACCACCTAGCGTTAGCTAGGATCATTAATGAAACAAAACCAATCGTGCAGATTTCGGAAATACAATTTAATAATAAAATATATTCTAAAACTGAGGAGGTTCTTAATATCTTTGAGAAAATATACACTAATATTTATGCTGGACAAAAGGATATGACCCCTAACAGGAATTATGAACAATTTCTGCAGTCAATTAAGTTTCCAACAATAGGAGAGGACATTCAAAATGACTTGGTTAAACTGATATCTGAAGAAGAAATAGTATATGTAATTCAGCATATGAAATCACATAAATCACCAGGTTCTGATGGCTTGGCAGTGGAATTTTATAATAAATTTGCAGATATTTTCGGTAAGATACTTTCAGTTGTGTTTAACTACATAATTAGGAATAAAATTAATGATCCACACCTTAACGCCTCAAAAACTATTTTTATACATAAAGCCAATTCAGATCCTCAAAATCCGGATAATTATAGACTGATATCATTAATAAATGTAGACATGAAAATTCTAACCTCTATTATAGCATCTAGACTGAAGAGAATCATGACTCATATCATTTCTAAAGAACAGATTGGTTTTATGGCAGGTAGACAAACCAGTGATAATACACTCACACTACATACTATGTTAGAGCATGCTAAGCAAAATAATTTAAATATTTATGCCCTTATAATTGATGCCCAGAAAGCCTTTGATAGGGTTGATACAAATTTCTTGTTTGATCTTTTACCGTATTTTAATATATCACATGAGTTTGTCCAAATGTTACAAATATTATATAGTAATCCCTATACTACATTGTATATTAATAAAAGCTTCTCTAAAAGAATACAGATTAAGACTGGAACATGCCAGGGTTGCCCTTTGTCCCCTTTATTATTTAATATCTATCTTGAACCATTGTTTTTATATATTAAACAAAATGTTTATCATAATGTCCCAATAATTTATGGAACTAAAATATTAATGGCAGCTTTTGCTGACGATCTTAGCATTTATTGTGCATCTCCATTATCAGATGCTGAAAAATTATTGAAGGCTGTTAATGAGTTCTCAAAAGTATCTAATTATAAAATTAACTTGAAAAAAAAACAATATCTTCCCTTTAAAGACACCTAAACCATTTTCATTATTGCCCTTAGTGGGACAGGTATCATTTAAAGAAAATATTAAATATCTAGGTATTGAGTTCTCTACTGATAATAAAGACTTTTATAATAATAATATTAAAGCAATTTGGGAACAAATAATTTCTGATTTTGGGAGATGGAAAAATTTATGACTGCCAATATTAGCAAAAGTTTCAATTATCAAAATGAACATATTACCATGATTACTGTATATTTTTAGGTCAGCCAATTTATTACTTTCAAAGTTGTTTTTTTAAATGGATTCATAAAGAATTGGCTAAATTCATTTGGGAACCAAAGAAAACCAGGATATCTTATGATAAATTAATGACCCCAAAAAATAGAGGAGGACTGGAATTACCTAATTTTGAAATGTATTATTTAATTGTAAATTCTAATAGAATTTTAAGAATTGCCAGTTATGATATAAATAATACTAAGTGGACACCACCTTGGGTAGTTCTGAATTATAAATATATTCTAAAGTTAAATATCAATCCTAAAGCAATACTTTTTTAGGTAAGGATACATTGAAATTCTATGGGATTATTGAACACATCAAAAAGAACATACTCTCTTTACATAATTTATTTCATTTATTAGATTTGGTTCAACATATGATGGTTTTTCAACCCTTTCATAAGAATCCTAATTTAAAATTGAATAATCAACTAATTGATCTCAACAAGTTTCCATTGATAGTTAATCTAACTTTGATTGATATATATAAACATCTTGACAGTTTGGCCAACCAAATAAGACAAGAACTTAACTTACCTAAAAATTATCTGGTTATTCTGAGGCAAATTAGAGAACTCACTATAAGCTATTTTAAAAGTTTTAAACCGGAAGAAGAGGCTATTAATAGATGCTCTTTGTTGTGGCAAGCTCTCCAACAGGATCTTAAATATATCACGACAGCAAATCAATTAATTAAAGAATTTCAATTTCATGATAAAATTTTGTTATCAAACTACTGGGAAGAGAAAATCTTACTGACAGATAGAAGTAATATGTTAAAAGCAATTGACTTGACCATCAAATCTACTTATTTTCAAAAATTAATATATACCCAGATGATGATTTGGAACGATGCATATTATACACGTCTTACCCTGCATAAATTTAATCCCAAAAATTCACCAACTTGTCCATACTGTAAGAATCAACCAGCTGATCTTCTTCATATGTTCTGGAGTTGTAAATGTATTTTCAAACTTTGGAATTCCCTTAAGATCCAACTTCAAAAGGTGGGTTACCAGAGTACAATGTTATCATGGAAATTTATGATTCTGCATATTCCCCCGAGAGAGATCCCTAAATCACAAATTATTATATATATTAATATTTTTCTATTAATGAAGCTTTATTTAGCTTCAAATTGGTTAGACCCATCTAAAACTTCATGGCAGAACTTTAGAGTTCTAGCAACAAAACGTATATTGGCTCATAAATTACTATTAAACCCACAAAATAAACATGTTAATAATCCAAAAATTTGGGAACAGATTTTTAATATTATACTAGCATAGTATTTTCAACTTGGAAATATT
Source organism: Protopterus annectens (assembly GCF_019279795.1). NCBI lineage: Eukaryota > Metazoa > Chordata > Ceratodontiformes > Protopteridae > Protopterus > Protopterus annectens. The sequence continues at coordinate 497,550,182 of NC_056731.1, read as the reverse complement.
AATAATTATTTATGTGTGTGGAGAGAATTTAGTAATCAACTGTCTATTACTTGCATTTATTCTTATGCTTTTTTATATTTAACTGTATTACATGGAAGCATTCTTGTAAATATTGTATATAGAGTGTGGTTATTAGTGATATTAGTTAATGCTTGATTTGTGATTTGTTATTATTGTTATTATTTGTTACTTGATATGTTATTTTTGTTCTTATTTGTGTTTGAAAATAATATAACAATAAAGATTTATTATGGAAAAAAAAGAATGGAAAGAAGTGGAAGATGAGTGACAAGGTAAATAAAATGTGTTTAGATTAAACAAGAGTATTACAATAAAGTGAATGGGGAGGGACAAAAGTTGTTAAACTAGTAAACCTTATGCAGACATGGGATAGGGATATTTACATTTTACAGGTTGTTTAACAGAATCGTATAAGCTGAAAATATTATGCCAGTTTAATTAACCAGTCTTACTAAGAAATAATATTTACGTTGTGAGATGTTACCCAGGGGATGATCTTTTAAAAATGTACTCAAATCTGTATGTTAAGTATACCAGGCTAGTTAAGTTAGAGTTCCCAAACCACAATCAATAGCTTAGATGTAGAAGACAAGCAAATGTACTAACTTATTGTTCAGTTGTGTGGTGTCTAACAGAAGAAACTGATTCAAAGACTAGGACCACAGGAGCATGTATTACTGTAGGAAACAGTCCTCTTGTACTTGTACCTGAAGTACAGGTTTGATGACTACTGTCATGAGCATTTCAATATTCAGTGATAGAATAAATGGTAGGAAAATTGGGGGGCTGGCCTGAATAAAGATGGATACCTAACTAAAAAGCTCCTTGTGGTCCTGGCATAATTCTGCTTTTTCCTTATTTTATTTTATTTCACCCTTATATGTAACTTGTACACAGTGATATGTATAAGGAACAAGTAGACATTTTGGAACTCTTTAAAAAGGCTCCTTCAGATGAGAGACTGTTGATTCTTTTTGAGCATCTGTTGCTTGTTGCTTCTGAAGTGGAAATGTATCCCACAGCACTGTTACCGTAACAAGCAAGAGTGGAGCACCTGACGCTGGAAGCCAAGCCACTAAAACACAGGGTTGGGCCAGTTTTGCAGATCAAGAGATGCAGGGAGTTCCAGGCATATGTTGACTGGCCTTCAGTTCTCTAGTAGAAGGGACTGACTTTTAACACAGAGCAGGATCAGCATGGGGATTCACTTGAGACAGCACTCTCTCTGTTTTACAGTAGATGGTCTATGTCTAGAGAGATGGTGAAAGTAGGCCATGCCCTCTTTCAGGAATTAATTGATTGTACTGGATTTTAAGGTCACTCTCCTTTCCTGTAGTACTGCAGGTAAAGAAAGATGGTAGAACCCTTCTTCATTCTGTTCAGGGAACTGAGCTAAGGTATTAAGTCACAGGTTTGTGCAGTCAAGGAAGACAGTGAAGGGAATGCAGGAAAATTTGTAAAATGGATTGAAAAATAGCATGGAAGAAGCACACCAGGCCAATGTCCCACAGCAAAGCCCAAAGGCCTAGCAGTAAAAAAAAATGTTGAGGGCAGACTGCCCATCTAATGTAACCACTCACTTAAAATCTAAGCCTTGAGTAAAGAAGCCTTCTACCTCTGTAGTAATGATGGAAGAATGATCTAGTAACTGGGGGATATTTACTATCCAGTTTTCTATGACACCAGTAGAATCGCAGATGAAGAGAACTAAAGTGGAGAACTCTCATAGAAAAGGTAAATCTCACTCCTGTAATTGGAAGGCAACACAGGAATAGTGATAAGCTCAAATTAATGCTACTGCTCCTGAAGTTTCACCAGCTGAGTGTCTCAGGCAAGGCATGGTCACACACCGTTTTTGGCCTCATCCCCTTCACTAGACAAGCACTGTTGTACATCACAGGGGCTAACTAGACTAGGCAAAAGTATTAGAGATGGATGAATAATTATTTTTTTTCTTTTTTGGAGCTTCTCTCTTTTCCCTTTTGAGGGTTGCCAGAAACCTAACTGTCTGCTTATGGACACTTTCTGTTTTATCAGAGCTGTAGAAATGCCTTGTTCCTTGTACTTTGTGTTAGTTTTTTATTCTCCATTGTTGGTTCACTTGTTGTTCAGTACTGTCTAATCTGTTATTGATAATACTTTCTTTTTAGTATGGAGTAGTTTGCAAATGTTTTTAATATTCACCAAGTTGGTCTCTGTAATAAGCCATTGCAAACAACTGTCAGCACACATTAATTTTCACTATTATGGGTTAACTACTGTTGTTAGATGTCAGCATATAGCACTGGATTTTCTCTTTTCTTTCCTCATTTTTTTCAATCTGAAGATGTTATTATTTGGCATATTATTTCCTACTACCATCTTACCATCTTTCTGCCTCCAGTCACCAAGCTGGTGAGAACCTGAAGTGATATAGTGACAGTCTTGCATATATTAATTTGCAAATTTTCTCATTTTGTGCTACATGTTTGCATGATCTCCTGGTACAGCAGAGGTTACTATCTCCTTATGTTTTTATTTATTTTGTGAAGATAACAATATTTCCAACTTGTATATATATTCTGCAGATTGCTCCAACATCACTCTGGAGTGTTTGATTTACCTCCCTGCTGGAAGAAAGAGTTTCAAGTAATTAGTGTTCCATGACCAACAAACTCTGCTTGTTTGTTTCTCTCTCATTTTTTCCCAGTATGTAATGGGCTATTGTTCCTGATTCATGTTACTTTGCTATTACTTCAGTTATCCTTTTCATAAAGTTTGCTGTAGGTTTTCCTATGACATGACCCATTACTTATTTCTTAAAGGTGTTAATACAGATGCTATCTCTGTGTAATAATGCTTTTTTGAGGATGTTTGGCTGATATCACCTTCTTGCAGTTGTTACTGTGAAACGATGTGTATTATCTAAGTTAAGGTTATATTTATATTTACGCATGCTGTGCCAGCTACACTTTTGAAGTTTTGATAATTTCTTCTGTTTGGGTGACATTAGTTCCCTGGAATTAGCTTTTGGTTGGGACAGATGAGGGGGATTTGGGTGAAATTGATTGCTGTATTTTTTTCCCAACAACTGCCATGTACTCTGCAGGATTTGCACCAAAGGATTCTCTTTCCAGTCTGGGAGAACACCTGGACATGCCAGTGGTGGGATTGGGGACTCAGCTTACATTACCAAAAGGGGACAGCCTGAACAATAAAGCTTTTGTCCTGGAATGTTGGAGACAGCTCACAACCCATCCATAGGTTAGGGGTCCAGCAACATATTAAAACAGGACAAGCTCAGGTAGTGGGCCTCTAAGAAATCAAACTCAAAATAAGGGAAATTTATAAGTTTGTATCTAGGATTTTTAGGGTGGTTTATTCTGACGATGCTCCAGGAGGGGGTAAAAGAAGAGTCTTATGTTCCATATGTAACTGGAAATTCAAACATATAGGGTCCCTAGAAGTGGCAAAGGTAGAGGGCTGATTTATGAGGGGAATATCAATCTGGATGAGTGGGTATTAGGAAACATGTATACTCCTAGTGAGGATGTCGGAAACTTTTTAGAGACTTACTGGACCATTGGGCCAGGATATCTACACCCTTTAAATTTACTGTTTTGATGGGTGCTCTATTCTGTCATCTAGAGCCAAGCTGGACTTTATTGTAAGAAGGAAACTTGTAAACAATATCAATCCTTGCTTAAATTTTGGATGGCCACTTATGGCTGGCTTAACACATGTCTGGATTTCCACCTAGAACCTATCAACCCATCCTTTTCAAGAAATTTAGTATAACAAGGCAGCAGGATTGATTTTCTTTTTATGCAGAAAGATTTTAGACCAAAGGTTTCTTTCATCCATGACTGATAAAATTGGCATTTCCGATCATGCTCCTGTCACTCTACAGATACTGATGAACTAATGGCTAGAAATAATTGCTACTTGGTGCTGGGGCTACTATAAATAATACTGCAAGAAAAACAGATTGTACTTGGGGTCTGGAATATCAGATGTTGTGGACAGAAATATGGACTCAGACACCCAGATTAATAGAGTGTGGCCATCATGGAATTGGAAGCAGCACTTTCTGCAGAACTGTGTTTATTTAGAGACTAGCCAGATGGAGGCAGAACTTCATATGAGAGGTCATTTCTCGTAGCTTCAAAGGGAAGTTGTCCGAAGATGATTTGCGTGGTTCTTTAAGCAAACTGTAGCTAAAATGCCTATTCTGTTATACAAGTTGAGGGCAACTTCAGAAAGGCTCTTTATAGTTTTTATGCCTCTCTGTATAGTCCACCTCCAGATATTAATACACAGTCTTGGGACTTTATAGCAACCCGGAAATATCCCACAGATGCTCAAGGGTGTCTCATACTAAACAGCCCAATTACTGAGAAGGAGGTGGAGAAAGCACTGGAAATTGCTTAGAACTCACAAAAGCATCTATTATTGATTAGTTTTCAGGAGCATTTCCTAAATGGAGCATATCTTTATGGTGCGTATTAACTGGGGTGTTTAACAATTTAGCTTGCAAGCAGAGCCTGCTACCTGAATTGAACCAAGCTATAATAACCTTAATTCCTAAAACAAAAGTGGATGTCCTGGCATTGAGGGATTCAGACCAATCATGAGCATTAATATAGATAAAAAAATAAGTACTGTCCAACAGACTAACTATGCTGCTGCCTTTGCTGATATCACTAGATCAGAAGGGCTTTGTAAAAAGTAGGGATACTGTTAATAATTGTGATGTGAGTTTGCTTTCTTATTTCCCAAGGTCGACTATTGCCAACATGTGAGTATTGTTTTATTTGATACATTTGATACTGTCACCTGAGACATTTTATTTCAGGTTCTTAGGCACTGGGAGTTTGGGTATAGATGCGTAACTTCAGTAAGATGTCTCTACCTTGAGCCTACCTTTAGAATATTAATTAATGGTGGGCATACTACACCTGGAAGTACACGCAGAGGTAGAGGCCATATAGTGGGTTGTCCTCTCTCTCCAGACCTGTATTTATTGGTGATGGGGGAACTGGAGCAGCAGTTGGTGGACTATCATACAATTCCAAAGATCTTCTGATGGAACCTGTTGTCCATTTCTACTTGTCACAGATGACTGTTCTAATGAACACTAGTCTTCCTGTCATTCTTGATAAGCTGTTGGAATCATTTAATCATTTTAGGAAGGCTTTTGTGCTGGTTTGCCACCTCTCTAAATATGTAGTTATTCATTGTAGTAAATGTGATTGTGAGATGGATTATCAAGGAATATCTAAGGAATCTTCCTCTAAATATTTAGGCTTGTACCTAGAAACAGACTGCTTTCTACCATTGATGAGAGCATCCACAGGTTAATTGCAAGCTCTCTTATCAAGGATGAGCAACTTTTCTATAAACAGGGGAATGATCCATGCAATTCAAACAATGCTTCTCCCACATATGCCCTTCTTGGCCAGGGACATCCCTATTTCAGTTAAGCATCCAGCTGTCAGACATCTCCGGGGCATGATAGATGACTCAGTCCTTGGAAGGAGGTGAAACGTTTCAGCATTAATTATCTGTATGCCCAAATTCGTTGGTGGTTAGGGCCTTCCACATCAAGTTACATCATAGATTTCCAAATTAATAGGAGTGGTAGCCAGGAAGAAGGCAAATAAAACCATGGTCAGGGAAATGTGTGGCGTTAGGTTAGGGGCGTTAGTGTCTTTGGATTGGTTACCAAGACTCTCAAAAGAGTGTCAGTTGATTGAAGGTTTAGCCTGGAGAGAATGTCAAGTAAATTGCATATGGCACCATCCAGAAGGGAGAAAAGTAATAACAGGTCTTTGATGAGTCACTGGATTACTAGGGGTATCAGGGAGTGGGAACAAATAACCGCAGGTCACTCTGAAGGCATACTGAAAGACTTTTTAGATGTCCAATGTGAATTTGTTCTACAAGTCTAACATTGTTTTGTTTGCAATCGTCTGGGGCAAATCTAGACCAAATATATTTTTCTGGTATGAAGTTCAGTAGAGTGATGCACTGGGTGAAAGGGTTTGGAGTGCAGAAAGGTAGAGTAGGGAGGATATATATGGGGATGTGTTTGAAAGAGCTTTAACAGTGAAATGCCTTAAGATGAATATATGTGACACTCAACAGAAACTCCATTTGAATACAAAGCAATGGAAATCCTTGTAGCAAGAGATAAACCAGTTAAACCACTGGCCTAGGTATCAGGATCTGTAGTTCAAAAGATTGTGTGGAGGTCCACATGCAAGAGAGACACTAGGTATTGGAAATGTCGAGAGCATGATGTTTATCTATTACATGTATTCTGGGGATGTCATAACCTACAGATCTATTAGAAGCATCTTTTATAGGTTCAAAGGTCGGTACTAGGCTATCTGCCCGAAGGCATTTATAAGCCTAGCCAGAATGTATTGGCTTTTGACACCCCCTTTGATTAGTTCCCTGTGTCTCTGTCCAGAAGAGCCACTGAAGTGATCCCCTGGGTAAACTTTCTGTTTCCCATCCACTCATCAAGGTTTCTTTTGAAGAGTGTTAGCAAGGAGCTCTGCCTAATGTAGATTGGAATCTTGTTCCAAAGCATGGGATGTCTCTCGGACAGAAATCTATCCCTCCAGCATGTCCTATTTATTGTTGTGGTGAGGTTTAGATCCCTAGAGCATGCGGCTCGAGGGGATAAGGTTTTCTTTAGGTGGAGCATGTCCATCAATTCTGGGTTGGACATGGCATTGTATGTCAGGCAGAGATCACCTCTGAGTAGGCGGTATGCAACCGAGTACAGCTGGAGTTTCTTCAGTCGAGCTGCATAGAGCATCTGTTTGAGGTCAGTGATCCTCTTGGTGAGGTACTTCTGTGGTCTTTCCAACTGTTGCAGGTGTCTTGTAAGGTACATCCCAAAGAGGTCCTTGTACTCTATGATGGGTCTGATGAGTGATGAGTAGAGGGGCACAATGACCTCTTTTGATCTGGATGTGAACCCTTTTGTGATTAGATGGGCCATGTAGAAGGATTTTCTAACCACTTTGGCAATGTGATTATCAAAGGTGAGATTACTATATATTTGGGTTCCCAGATCCCTTATTATGTCGTCCGTATTTAGGGGACTACCACCTATGTGGTAGTTTGTGGGTACTTTGTTTTTCCCAAAGGGGATGACTATGCACTTTTTGCATTTAGCTTGAGGCAATGATTTTGACACCAGGTATCCATCTCAGTAAGACCCTTTTGGAGGATGTCTGCATCAGCTGGAGAGTCAATTATAGCCCCTAGTTTGCAGTCGTCTGTGAACTTGGTCAGCCATAGTCCTCCTGTGCTTACCTGTACCTCTGAGAAGTATATGCCGAACAGGAGGAGTCCTAGGACTGAGCCCTGGGGAATGCCACTTGTAACCGGTTTAGAGTTGGACCTAGCTCCTGCAACTCTCACCATGTGGGTTCTGTCCATGAGACTGTTGGCAACCCATCTTGTGATGTAGGGGTTTATGTTCAGGCTGCTGAGCTTGTCTATAATACCAGAATGGGGAATGGTGTCAAAGGCCTTTGCAAGGTCTAGGTAGGGTGTGTTTACTACCTTTCCCTCATCTATAGCCTTGGTAACTGTCTCAAAGAAGTCCACCAGGTTTAGGAGGCATGATCTACCCTAAACAAAGCCAAACTGGGTAGGGTCCAGTGTTTGGAGGTTCCCAATGTCTCTGTTAATGAGTTCCATGATGATGTGCTCCATAGCCTTGCAGACCAAGCTAATCAGGCTTATACGGTGATAGTTCCCAGGGTCTGTTGTGGCTCCACCTTTGTGGAGTGGAATAACCCTTGCTGTGCACCATTCTATGGGTACATAGCCTGTGGAGAGGCTGAGTTTGAACAGTGTGTTTAGGTGAGGGGTAGTTTGTCTTTGAGCTCATGTAGGACGCAGCCTGGGACACCATCTGGTCCCACTGATGCTGTGTTTTTGGCTTTGGAGAGGGCTGTTTTAACCTGAGTGTCTGTGATTTCAGGGACTCTACATTCTTCTGTTATGGTTATGGGCCCTTTTGGGGGTGAGAAGGGGGTGAAGTTTGCGCTGAACCTGTCAGCCAGGATGCTGGCGATATCGTTCAGTTCAGTGTATTTTTTGCCATTCTGTACTAACTCTGAGCAGATCTGAGCATTGCCACTTAGATTCTTGACATAGCTAAAGAATGCCTTATGGTTATCTTTGGAGTCCTTGGCAATTTTTCTTTCAAAGCTCGCCTTAGGTGATTTTATGAGGGATCGTAGTTTCTTGCTGATACTGATCAGGGATGTCTTCCATTCGTGGGATTTTACTCTTTTCTGTACTAGTTTCCTCCTTCTATTGTATATATTGTTTATGGCAGGGGTCCACCAGACTGGTTTCCTTTTCTTGGAGGAGTGAGTCTTGGTTTTGCTTGGGATAGCACGAAACATGCATTCTTGTAGGTGCCCGTAGAATGCATTAGTAAAGGATTTTGCAGCTTGGACAGCATTATCCTTCAGCATGGGGACTTTGAAACTTTCCACCTCGGTCTTAAGTAACATGAAGTTTGCTTTTGAAAAGTTTTTCGCTGTGGTTTCCTTGTCCAGGGGTGGGGACGGAACGTGGATATCCAAAGTGATTTGTTTATGGTCAGATCTAACCAGCAAGGGGTTGACCTCCGATGTGGAACAACAGTCACCCATGTTGATGATGACCACGTCCAATATGTTGTCACCTCTGGTGGGAGTGTTGACCAGTTGAACCAGGGTGTTTGAGTTTTTAAATTCTAGGAAATGTTGGGCAAGGGAGTTAGTACTTGAGTAGTTCTCCCAGTTAATGTTTGGATAATTGAAATTACCCAATATTAGGGTGTTGATAGGACTTTTATGTTTCCTGGTGTTTCCAGAAATGCGGAATGGGGTTCTGGGACATGGTGGGTGATCTGTAGCAAGCTACAATTTGAATTGCAGTTTTGCCCATTGTTAGTTGCATGTGGATGATCTCTGAAGCATCGTGCTGTGCCACTAACCTGGAGGTGTGGGTATCCTTGATGAATATGGATACGCCACTGCCTTTTGTATTTCAGTTTGGGTTCTGTGGCCAAAATGTATTGTATGAGTTGTAGTCTAGTAGTGCTGAGGTGCTCTCTGGAGCCTTAAACCAGGTTTCTGTTACTGCGCATATATCAATGTTCTCTATACTGAGGAGTGCCTCAAGTGCGGGCATTTTGAGGTTTAGACTTCAGACATTGAGTATACACTCAGTTTTTTTTACTTGTGCTATTTACTGCGGTGGGTTTGTCTTTTGAGCCTTGCTTAAAAAAGGCACTATGGGGGTGGCAAGAGCCTTGGCCAGTATTCAAAAGTCTAAGGGTGACAGGTGCAGGCCATCTGTAGTGAAGCAGCGTGGCTTGTCGAGAATGACAGACACTGGATCCCCTTTGAGTGACACCAGAAACTTAGCCAATTGTTGAAATCAGGATTTTTTTCTTTATACCATGGTATCAATCTTGGTGAGGGCAGGATGCTACTCAGGGTCAGGGTCATACCGGCCTGGGCAACGTGATCAGAGAGCTCTTCCATGTCTCTTTTCATGTAGTCCAGGGAGGTATGTCTCAGGTCATTAACACCAACATGGACAATGACAGAATCATATTTGTACTTGTTCTGGAGTGACCTGAGTGCTTGTGTTATGTGGCAGATCCTGGCACCCGACAGGCAGCTAACAGTAACCTTCTCCTTATTCAGCCTAGTGAGTGGGACGTCAGTGTGCCTGACTATAGAGTCACCTATTACTAGTATGTTAGATATGTTATTTTGCCTTAAGGGCTGTGATTGCATGGCACACTGGTTTTGTGAAGTATGTGTTCCATGGATTGTGTTGGGGGGTGGTGGTTGCTTGGATGTTTGCTTTGGAGATCTCTGTTGTTTTTGCAGATTTTTATTTAGAGCCTCCGAGTATGTTTTCATGTATTTATGTGTGCTTTTTGCCAGTGCTGGTTTAATGGGTCTATGGGAGATTGCTGGTGTGATGCAAGTATTTCCCTTCTCCTCTTGACTGTCTGATCCAGTCTTGGGTTGAGAGAGCTTAGCCTCCAGTTTGGCTGTATAATCACATCTCTCACATGTATTAGTGTTTGATGGTAGGAGGAGAGGGTTGTCTGTGTACATGAGGCAGTTGTAACATTGCCCTCAAAAGGCCCAAATTCACCAGTTGGACTGGAGAGTACACCTGAAACTGCCTTTTGGACATGCCTGGATAGGTACTGGATGGCTGGTAAGGACAAATAGTGAGCCCTGTCCTTCTGTACAGTACAGGAGGGTCCAGTGATAGGGTTTATAAGTGCTTGCTATGAGTTTTGAGCAAGTGCCAGGCTAAGAAATGAATGGCTTGAGTGCTTAAGTTGAATATTTGTCTAGTTCCAAGGGAAAATTTGAAGAGGAGACTTTGTGGAGCCAGGAATAGCTTTACCCTAGCTACCTGGTGTGCAAAACCGGGCAAATGCGGTATTTATAGCAGGGAAATGAAAGAGATAGAAATTAGCCCAAAATGGCCAATAAACTACTAATTTCTGGGCTGAAACCACTCCTTCAGGGACAGATAGGCTGCTCAAAGCTCCCCTCTCTCACAGGTGAACAGAGAAACTTCCTTCTATCCAAGTAAGGTGTGGGTAAACACAGAGATTTGTAACACAGTCCTGAATTCAGCACTAACCTGAAAACTGAACTATACTAGCTTAGAAAGGCAGGAAATAAGTATATTTTTTTCAGAAAATAAAGCAGATACAATCAAAAAAAACACTCTAAATGCACAGAAAAGGATACTTATTGTTATATATCACAGGTCAGAGTTGTAGTCAATGCCCTAGTAATAAAGTAGGAAGAAACACAAATACAGTAAAAGCAGATGAATAAAGTGCAATGGTGGTGCTGCGGTAGCATTGTCGCCTCACAGTAAGACGCTGGTGGTTCGACTCTCAGCTAGAGCATCGTCTGCGTGGAGACATGCATGAATGGGCATACCTTCGTTGAAGGTTGTGCATTAGGGCTGGCAACTCAGCACATAAAAATCAACTGCCAATCATTAGCGGACCGGAGTTCTGCTGTGGCGACCCCTAACCGGGAAAAGCCGAAAGACACAACATAAAACAATAGAAAATGAACAAACTGATTTAAACAAGTTACCCAATTAACCAGAAAAAAAGATTAAAACTGAGCCCTGTTCCAGCAGTCTTCAATCAGACAAGTTCTAACTGCACACTCCTGCTACTAGGGTGTAGGGGAACCTCCTCCAAAAAAAAAGATGGCCTGGATCAGTGCTCAAGTTATATAAACAAAGCTTGATTCAGCAGGCCTGAATCTGGTCTATACTACAGCAAAAAGGTGCACCAATTTCAGAAAGAAACAGTTTAAATAAGCAGGCATAATAAGTCTGTGACCAAAAATTCCCAGCTCAGAAGGGCAGATTCCAGCCTCTCCTCTCACAAGAGTGCAGACCACAAACCCTCTTAATGTAGAATAACTGACCTGAGGCCCAAGTGCTTAAGCCAGAACTAATACACTTTTAGAATAGCAGACACTAGGCCTTCAATCAGCAATTCCCAGCTTAGAAGGATGTAAGCTACCTGTCCTGCCACAACTGTGCAGACCCCAAACCTTCTTAATGTAAAACAACCTGTATGAAGCCCAAGTGCTTAAACCAAAAGACTTAGAATAACAGTTACAATTTAATCAGGCTACAGCCAAGCAGTAATAAATGCAGCAGAATAAATAAAATTGAGTACTTTTAAAAAAAGCAAAATAAAGTAGGAGGAAACACAAATACAGTAAATGCAGATGAATAAAGCACAATTTTTTTAAGTGCAAGGATAGAGGAAGGAATAACCTAAGTGGTTAAGGGCTTGCCCAAAATTCATAAAGACCTCAATGACCCCCCTATGAGACCTATTGTCTCTGGGAGAGGGTGGGTCACTGAAAATATTTCTTTCTATTTAGAGAAGACTTTGAAACCGTTTGTCTTTAACCATATTACTATATTGAAAGACTCCAAGGAGTTTTTGTTAGACTTTTATGAAGCAGTAATACCATGGAGTAATTCACCAGAATTGTTACTTGTTACAATGGATGTGAAGTCATTATTCACCAACATTCCTAATGACAAGGGCTTGGAGTTCATACACTTGTACTTAAATAGACATTCCAACATGCCCACAAGCCGAATAGAATTTTTATGCAATTTATTAGAAATGGTATTAGAAAGCAATATATTCATCTTTGATGGTAATTTCTATTTACAGGAAGATGGCGTAGCTATGGGCACTTTGTGTGCCAATAGCTACGCCAATCTTGTCATGGCTTTTTGGGAGGAAGAGAAAATGTGTAAATTAGAAACCTATAAGAGACATGTCGTCTTTTACAAACAATTTGTAGACAAGCTTTTTTTCTTATGGAAAGGTGGTGTTCAGGATCTAGTCACCTTTTATGAAGAGGTAAATGAGTTAACAACTTTTTTGAAGTTTACCATTACCTATTCTGAAGAAGTCATTTCTTTTTTGGATGTCAGTATAAAGCGTTTACCCAATGGAGACTTCAATACAGGTGTACATTGTAAAACCTGCCATAAAAATACTTTGCTTAATAGAGATAGCATGCATCCCCCTCACATTTTTAGAAATGTACTAAAGGGCCAATGCATGAGAGCTTCAAGGTTAAACTCTTGCCCTATTTTATTTAATGAGGAACTTATGGAACTGGAAAGTAGGTTCCGTCAGAGACAGTACAGTTCTGCAGAGATCACTAGTGCAATTACAGATGTTAGGATGTTACGTCAAGATCAAGCATGCCCCATATTTTCAGACCTTGGCAGAGTTGAGTACGGATTAAAAGACAGTAATATGACACACCAGGATGACAAAACTCTTAGGTATATTCTTTACTACACACAGGATATACATCACATAAGAGAATCCATTTATAAACACTGGGATATACTTAATATAGATCCGGAGGTATCTAAACATATTCAAGCAGAACCTAAATTTGCATATAGGAACAAGAGTAATTTATACAAACTACTCTGCAGCATTGATTAAAAAACTAGTATGGATACCAAGGCCTTTGAAGGAACTAAATCTTGTAATAAATGTAGTTATTGCAGCTACATTTCCAATATTAATGCGTTTACACATCCTGTGACAGGTGACTTTATCAATGTTAAGGTGAATGCAAGTTGTAACACCAGACATGTGATATATTTGGCTAGATGCACGGTATGTCCATCCTTCTATATAGGAAAGACGGATAGAATGTTTAAAGAAAGAATCAGAGAACATCTGTATCAAATTCGAATCCGGTCTGAAGTAAACGCATTGTCCAAACATATCATGAGTGTAGGTGACAGCCATAGTTTCATCTTCTCTGCCTTACAAGTCACTGAGGTCAGTGTCAGAGGAGGCGACATCAGGAATATAACAGAATCCATAGAAGCAGAATGGATCATAAAAACCAGGGCGCACATTCCCCCTGGCCTCAATGATAGAGTTCCATTAAAGCCAGCCCTTAAAAGAAAAAGACACAGAATTTAATCTTTCTAGTCTTTTTCATTTGCACATCACACTATCATCAAGCTATTTAAGAATAGCAGTTATATATTCCTTTCTATTTCTATTGTTTTTGTATTTTATATAAAGCTTCTATGAAGCTATATTTATTGATGTTTTATGTCAAGCTATTTTCTTTTATATGTGTTTTAGTTTCATCTATATTTACTGTATTTGATACTGATATTTATTAAAAATAATTTAGTATATATATAATGTTTCTTATACTTATATGTAAGTGAATTTACATATACACACACATTTTTTATTTTACATACATGTGCAATGATCCATTGGTTTTTATAAGTATAATTTGTATAATGTTATCATACATACAACATAATCATATACCTAGATAAGAATTTTTTAGGTTTTAGTTTCAATTGTGAGTTTATATGTGCATACATCTTTTAATTTCAATTTTAACATTAATTGTTTAATTGAATTCATTAACAGTTATTCATTTCATATATATAGATGTCTTTCGTAGGTTGTATTTTGTGGTTTGAAAAAGCTGTAAGCAAAAGCGCTCACCCGAAATAAATTGCGTTCTGGTTTACTATCAAATCGTTGGTTCTTTGGACTGAATAGTCATCACGTTTGAAAGATTTTTATGGTGCTGACCAGATTTTTGGACTTTGAAGTTAGTACCTTCTCTTTGGCGCTAACACATTAGTTTTGGAGTCAGTATATGAGACTTTATTCATCCATGGAGTGATCACCAGCAGGTTATTTTTGTTATTATTCAAGTTCTGTATTAAGTAGAGTGAACACTAGACTCAGAATATGATATCACTGTACTTGGTTAAGTGAGCAAATGCGATGGACTCAGGAGGAGTGCTCTAATACACACTTACAGGAGGGATGGGATATTCCAGAGCCACCGACATTAATAACAACACAAGAACAGGGAGGGTAGGTGGGGAACTAACTGCAGAGAGACACACAGCACACTGTTCAATGAAACACACAATTAGGAAACAAAAAAAATGAAGATACAGTACCTTTAATACTGCAAGTTTGTACTTAACAAAAGACTAAAATACACTACTGCAAGTTTCAGTTAACTTCAGCTTCTAATGCAGATGTTTGTAGCCAAGCAAGTCTCTCAGAAGTTGAGCATAAAATGATTTCTCAAACTTTGTGGCCAGTGCTTAAAGTACAAAGGAATCCATCTAGGCTATTAAATATCAGATAACAAAGAAGTGATAAGACCACTACCCCTTCTTATAGCAGAGAGAGAGAGAGAGAGAGAGAGAGAGAGCACAGTGTTCAATGAAACACACAATTAGGAAACAGAAAAAATGAAAATACCGTACTTTTAAAACTGCAAGTTTGTACTTAACAGAAGACCAAAATACACTACTGCAAGTTTCACTTAACCTCAGCTTGTAAGGCAGATGTTTGTAGCCAAGCAAGTCTCTCAGAAGTTGAGCATAAAATGATTTCTCAAACTTTGTGGCCAGCACTTAAAGTACAAAGGAATCCCTCTAGGCTACTAAATGTCAGATAACAAAGAAGTGATAAGACCACCACCACCTCTTATAGCAGAGAGAGAGAGACAGCACACTGTTCAATGAAACACACAATTAGGAAACAGAAAAAAGGAAAATACGGTACTTTTAAAACTGCACGTTTGTACTTAACAGAAGACTAAAATACACTACTGCAAGTTTCACTTAGCTTCAGCTCCTAATGCAGATGTTTGTAGCCAAGCAAGTCTCTCAGAAGTTGAGCATAAAATGATTTCTCAAACTTTGTGGCTAGCACTTAAAGTACAGAGGAATCCCTCTAGGCTATTAAATATCAGATAACAAAGAATTAGCATTTATGTGAATATCCATCCCATGGAATGGGAGTTTGAGATATTTTATATAGTTTATTTTTTGGATTTTGGCTGCTGTGATTAAGCTTTGATTTGGCAGAGAACCTCTTGTGTCAACATTTAGGTAATATCCTTTATGTATTAAAGTGCCCAAGTAGTGCAATAAATGTTCCCATAAATGGCAGATATTAACTCATGGTTGTCAATCTATGTCTCCTCAGATGTGACAGCATTAGTTCATTGTATTGCCAGTAAGCATGAAATTGCTATGTTAGCTTTACTTGGAATGCTGCTTTCTTTACATGTCTGTATGTGGATTCTGTATTGTATGTAGGTTATTCATTACTGTACTACATTCTATTCAGTGTGTTCTTTAGAGATTAGAGTGTGTTTATACCTGCTTGATACTCCCCGGTCACCTCAAATGCCTGGCTGCTTCTGGTCATAGCTATCATTTATTTGGTATTTATTTTTTAATAATTATTCACCCTTTGAAGGGCGTGTAGACCTGTCTGATTTTGGTGGCAGTATTTACCATTTGTACTGGGGAGGGGACGCAGCTGGAAATCTGTCAAGCTTCCAGTTCCCATAAGTGATTGAGTGTGTGAGATTTTAATTTATTTATAGTGTGAGTGAGTCAGAGGTCTTAAACTGGAACATTGCTCTGAAGGGTATGATAAAGGATTACATTTGGAGTGGACAGAGGTATATAGTCCAGTCCCAGGAAATAGAACATGTTCCTGTTGTGCTCTTAAGGGAAATTGTGGAATTTTACTCTTGTGTGCTCTGTGCTCTGGTGTTTTCATGACACTCCCAAACTGGAGTCAGTGGTGAGGATTGAGGCTCCTTAATTGCTGACCTGGGTTTTAAGTGGGGGATGTCACATTGTTGGCAGTCCAGTGGGATATTAACTGGATATCACAGGTTGTTTTTCAGTGCTTAAAAAGGGTGGCATTTCTCTGAATTGGATGTAGTACCCCCCCCCCTTGTGATGCTGAGGAGCCATTGGTTACTGGTGGTAGTTTTCCACTGATGTAGGAAGAAGGAGTGTCTTCCAGCCAGAGGTTTGTAGAGGAAGATCGGTAGGAGTAAAGGGGACTGTGGTTAAAAATAGATACAGTCTATCTCAGTGCTGTCTGAGCTCTTTGGACCTCCCTGTTCTGAGAGATTTTTCTAGTTTTCTCCTGGATTTTCTGGGTCTCTTGCCAGGGAGAAAAGGCTATAATTTTGAGGGGTAATTCCTACTATACCTTGGTGTCAGAGAGAGAAATTCCTTGGCAGTTTTTATTTGTTTTCCTTTCTTATCCAGCTTCTCTAAGACTTGTTCAGCTGGAGGACCAAAAAGATAGTCTTTGTCTAATGGAGCATCCAGTAGTTCAGACTTGATCTGATCTGACAGTTGCTTGGTCTTGATCCATGCATGTCTGCGGATGAAAAAAAACAGAGGCAGCTGCTCTGCATGTTGCAGCCAATGCATCATAGCCACACTTTAAGGATTGTCTGGAAGCTTGTAAAGCTTCTTTTGTCTCCTGAATTTCTTTTGATAAGGTTCTAGCTGCAATAGAGTCCACTTTAGCTAGAATTTTGTCCTATAGAGATTCAAGGTATTTTAACATATGGAATTAGCAACTCCGTGCTCTTACTACAAGGGCAGCAGAGGTATAATTTTTTTTCCCAAATCTGTTTGTCTGCTTTCCCCATCATTAGCTAAGGGCTGTCTAGTTGGCTCCTTAGGTACACCTTTTCTGGATTTAGTAGAGACAACTGAGGAGTCAGCCTTGGGATTTTTATAAAAGTGCTTGTGAGATTCAAGCACTCTGTAAAACCTGTCTGGCTTCCTAAGAGCAAGTGGTAAGGAATAAGGATGTAAAGCAATGTTTTCAAAAAATGTAATCTAATACTACATGTACAGGAGGGATAGCCAGTGGCCTGGGAGAAGGTGAAATTACCAGTTCCCTATAAGAATTCTGAGCTTATGAGAACTGTTTACTTTCCCCAATTGAAAGCCACCTTCAAACTATGAAGGGTATCCCCAAAAGAAACATCCTCTGGGTGGAGGTAGAAGAGAGGGTGTCATCTGAGTCTGAAGCCAGATAAATTTGAGGTGGAAGGGCTCAAAGTAGGAAAACTCCTCATCTTCTGACCTGTAGGAATCTGAATCTTCCAGAAAAGCCTCCTCCCAGTTTATTTTAGATGGGGAGGCTTCAGGAACAGAAGTGTGGGAGGTTTCCCTGGATTTCATGAAAGCCATGAATTCCTGTGCTATTTTAGGATGCCTTGGGCTTTGGTCTGAGACGTGGCTGAGGGTGGAAGTGAAGAAAAAAGAACTGGTTTGCTTCGGTTTAGGTGCCCGTTTAGAAGGGATTACCTGATGTGCGGTCATCTGACTGCAACTTTAGTTAAGGTTTTGGTAGCCAAGGTAGACAGCATGTCTCCCTCAAGATCCACAAACTGAACATCTGAAGATGAGGCTTGCTGAGCAAACTAAGACCCAACCAATGTCCATGTCACTGTAACAGTGGCAGGTAGGCCAAGATCACGTGGTCACACCTGAGGGTTCTGGCCAAGGGTCACCCAGCCAGGGGATTGCAAAGGCACCTCACCTGGATCATTGGTCAACTTGGAGACTAAAGCTAGAGCTTTATTGGAAACTTCACTGTCCTAGATCTTTTTGTCTTTCTGTTTCTTTGAAATGACACTAGCAAAAGCTGGAGTGTCTGAAGCCAGCACAGAAACTGAAGCCAAGGATTCCATACGGGTGACTAATACCTTGGCTCTATGTTTGAGAGGTTTTGTTCAGAATTTATCACAGTCATGACAATTTGAGATGTTGTGTTGACTCCCCAAGCAGAACAGACAAAATGAGTGAAAATCTTTATGCAGGATTTGCGTCCCACACTTTAAAAAATGTTTGACCTTTTTAAAAATTAAATTAATAAAAGAAAATCCCCAGTGGGTTATACTTATATTACTGGAAGAAGGAAACACACTGAAAAAAAATGAACTGACTAACTGTGAGTTTTTTGAACACACATGAAAAACATCAGGGTGCACAGCTAATAAGGAATGAAGATGGCACCCTTCTTTATACCCTGATGTCCAGACATCAGTCAGCTGGGGATGATGGAAAGTCTCTAGAAAATGGGCCAGTTGTGGCTTTCTGCATGGCTGGAATACCCAAGAATCAGTACTGCAACATTGACTTCGAAGAACATCTGGCATTTACAGTGATGATTAGTGGTACTACCTATGTTCTGCTTGTGTATTAAACTGATGTATTTTACTTGGAGTTGTTTAAAATAAATGGTTATTTTGTCCAGAGGTGAGTCTAGTTATTTGCGTACCAAATTCAGATTTAGGTAGAAGGATATTTTAGCTACAGCAGCATCCAACACTAAAGTACAAAGCCATAAGAGTTTATAGACTGATTTTGGTTGAGTTACAGACTTCTGAGTTTTTGCTGTGAGCATGTGAGTGTATGTGAGTATGATGAAGAATAAACAGTAGTATAGCCAGCTTCTAATTTTTTTCAGCAGAAAGTAAATCTCATCTGGCTGCCTAAGGTGTTACAGGTGAAGATAGGAGCTGATTCTATAGAAATGTACTAAACTGACCCAGATATTATTGCTTGCATCCTGTAGGGATTAATTGTAAGACACCTGAATTAGTTCAACACCATCAGTCTTTTTTTGAATTATGGAATGGCTCAAGATGGAGTGTTTTCATTTTTTATCATTTAGTAATGTGACAATCATGCCTTACTGCCAGCACATTGGCTCATTTAATTCCTTCTGTTTGTAACTTCATCTTCCTATGGAGGTGTCCTTTGTCTCTTTTTAGTTAGGGTTTATCTTCCGGAGTTCATATCTTAAGTGCTGGCAGTGGCAGCATGGTGGCAACCAGCCACTTATAGGCCCTCATCCACTGCATTTCTAGATGTCTATACATTGCTTTGCACATCTGGACTTACTCTCACATGGCTGTCTTGCATTATAAATTAATCAACACCCACTCCTGGGTAGGCAATCTGGCATAGCCAGTCACTCCCACCACTCCCTGGCTGGTTTATTCAATACCTGGACCACTAATCAAACTCACATCAGCTGGGGACATAACCAGGACTATTTCCATCTGTAACATACATTCAGCTCAGTTTGGAGTTTTTCCATAACTTTTGTCTGGTTTTATATGTCATTGGTTAAACTGCCAATGATAAGAGAACAGGAGTGGATTGGAGATAAATTATTGAGTAATTCAGATGAATTAACAACTTGATCAGAAAAAGTGTCCGCTACTTTTATTCAAAAAATCTGAAATTAGGTTAGTGCTCTGTCCATAAAGTTTTATTGAAATAGTCTTGAAGAAGCATACTGTAGTGAGTGAGGTCAAATTTTACTTTTTAAATCCCATATTTATGGGAGTGTTTAAGGCACATTTACCCTTGTCAAAGAACATGGTGTCTATGGCAGCAGTAAATGGCAATAAGTGAATTGCCCCTTAACACAATCTAGGTTGGGAATAACACTGCATTCTATTTGTGTTTATGTAGTCTGTGAGATGATTACTTACAAATCTTTCACCTAAATGAAAGTAATGACACTGAATGAAAATACAGACAGTTAGATTTTTGTTGCATACAAAATGTAGATGATTTTCATTGGGTCTTAAATCGGGTCTTGTATCATAACCAGGTTATTATATGTTTGAGAAGGCAATTTACAGTGATGACTAGTGGTGTTCACCTTGACAGCATAACAGATTATTGATATCAGTTTCAAGAACACACACGATTCTTTATAACGCATGATGTAGCTTTACCTGCTCTATGTGCTACCAGTTAGATAGAGACAGAGACTGAGGAAGAAATGTAGGAGTACTAACTTCAGTTTGAAAGCTGTAATACATTTAGTGTTGCCCCATAATTCTTAGTACTATATGGAGCTTTCGCAGCTACAATGTACTACAAGACAGAGAACGAGAAATGTAGGATGCTGAAGTGGTTTATGCTTCGAGAGGTGTAACACACCTATGCTTTGTTTTTAGTCATTGTCTGTGAAGCAGTATTCGCTCTGCTTCTGTAACAGTATTAAAACTAGTTTAGCTTGCTACATGTCTTTTGTATCAGCTACTGTTTGCATTCTAGCACAGGACTGGCATGCAGCAATGCAGAGCTCAGCATTTTCCTTCCATTACAAAGGTAGTTAACAAAGTACTCCCAGCTCTCCATGTACTAGAGACTAAATGGGAGGTACCACCTTATCTCCCCACACATTACTGCCCTTTGCCTCTGAAAATAAGACAGAGACAGAATTAGACACACCATTCTCTACGATAATTTAACAGTGTTGACTCCACATTTTACACTTTGTGGAATGCTGCACTCTTGTGTGAAACTGTCATTTTGATATGTTGATAAAGATCTACTTTATTTTCCATTATCAATATTTGTTGTAACTCTAGACTGTTGACAGAATGCATCTATATCACGTTATCGAAAGCTTACTTAATCGAATCAAAAAAGATCAAACTTTATTGATCGATTAAGTAAAACATCGAGTAACGTAAAAAAAAAAATTAAAAAAAAAAACTAAATGGCGTAGGCAGGGGGGCAAGCCACCCTGCACCCCCCACACCTCCCCTTCTTAAATATACCAACTCCAAGACCGCACTACATTGAGGTAAACGGAAATCTCCCCTTACAGAGATTTCCGTTTACTTGCACAATGTTCTTCACTTTTGATATTGTCGTGCCGACAATATCAGACTCAATATTGTCAGCTTACGACAACGTGAAGTAGACCTGACAGAACAGGGCCATCACGGATATAATGAAGCAAGATCGTTGGAATGATTATAAATATGATAAGCAAGACACTACTGATGTCTGAATGGAAGGCACTTCAGTTGATGGAGGGATCATATCACTGTTCTATCTGGGTACATAATTTTAATGCTCATTTGAGTGGTACACTATATGGGGTTAGAAAGCACAAAAACGGTCTGTCTGTGTGTTAATTATCAAGCTTTGTTACATGAGATGGTATCACAGAGTGGAGAAAATATCTGCTAAAACTGAAGAAATACATCTGCAGAAGTAAAGAAATATATTTGCAATATATTTGCTTTCAAGACTCTGTATGTTTGGAATCACAGTATAAATCTCAGTGGAAATATCCCTTTCTTTGGATAACCTAAAAGCTTCCTCTCTCTCAAACTCTTTCCTGGGCCTCTCTACTAACTAAATGGCTCTCATACTCCTCCTGGTATAAACACAAACTGGTCTGTGGCTTTTTGTATTTCAACAAAACTTCTATGCTTCTTGTCAAACCCACAATTTACAAAAAAAAAATTCTGCTGTAAAGCTTTATAACAAATTGCATTATATGTCAAACATAAATTAATCTGTTTTCATTTTCTTGTCTTCAAATATTACACTAGATGAAAATTTTATCCTACTCTATACTATTTCCATATCAGGTGTAAAAAAATCTTGAACTGTGACTAACTCATATTCACCTAAAATGTATGACAGTATATTCCCCCTCTACCTTTACTGGCTGTTGACAGTAAGCACATAAGAATCATTTTGCAAAGTCTCTCCCCTTCAACTACTCACCAGGCTAAACAACATTTGATAAAATTGCTTAATATTGACTGTACTAATATTGCTTTTATTGATTTTAGTATCAAATTAGTGAGTTTTTTTTTTTTACTATAATTCGTTTACTGGTTCTTGCTGGTGGCAGAAAGAGGTTTTCAGGCTATTTGTTTGTACTGAAATTTAAATACTCAGTAGTAACTCCACCCACACTCTATTCTAAAACCAAACTCCAAGCAGTTAAAGTTACCTCTGCCCCCAGAGTCATTGCTGTCAGTATCATGGACCAGCTCTTTCCTACAACTCCTCTAGCCAGCCTTATTGAGATGGGTAAGAAATTGTCACCTGTTGTCTGATGATCATCTATTACTCAAACAGCTTAACAGTGTGTAGGAGATATACATATGTAATGTCCTTGGAGGCAAAAATCTCTATCACAGTAAACTCTGGTTCCAAAACTGTCAGCAGCATATCAGACATCACACCACTACAGTGCCATCACAATACACATGATCTATCATTATGCTGAGGTTCTAAAAATTATCTTACTTAACCTCAAAAGGAGTCTCAAAGTCACAGATGCTGAGCCTGTAAGGCAGGCATTGACCCAACCAAGCATTCTAGTTATAGGTAACTCCATTGTAAGATATACAGATGTGCCACATGCCAGGCTGAGCAATGAAAGAGAGATGGTTAGTTGCTTGTCTGGTGCCAGGATCTGTCAGATCACACACACACTCAAGTCCTTGAACAATAAGTGCCACTATGACTCTGCCAAAGTCCATACCTATGTCAGTGACTTGAGGTGTACCTCCCTGGATTATTTGAAGAGAGACATGATGGAGCTTTCAGACTATGTGTAAAGACAGGTATGAGCACATCCTATCTTCTCCAAGGATGATGCAATGATATAATCAAAAAATAATTTACATAAATAATTAGATTATTTTCTGGTGTCATTCAAAGCGGGTCCAGTACTTGTCAGACTGAGAGGATATGATCAACAGACCACGCTGCATCTTTCCCCTCTAGGGGTTTTATTAATGGCAAATACATTGTCCACCCCCAGAGTGCCTTGTTTAGGCAATGCTAACCTGATAAATATACCAACATAACAAAACAAGCAAAGGAGAATGTGAAGGTTTTACTGATCAATGATAGGTGCCTTGACAAGAAACTTGACTCTCTACAAGTCCTTCTCAACCTGGAAGACATTGATGTCTGTGTAGTGACTGAGACATGGTTTAAAATAGTGGCGAGCACTCTGGCTATGAGGGATATAATGCCTTCCCCATGTTTAGACCAGCTACTGTGCAGGAGGGGAAAAGGTGGAGGTGTATCAGTCTACATTCAGAAGACTCACATGAAGGCTGGTGGAGCAGCATGATGTACTAGAGCTTCTTCATATCCAAACAACCATCAGAAGGGTCCTGTTCCATATATTATCTAGCTATAGAACTCCCTCTATAACAAAACAAAGCCACACTGGCTATTTACAGAAACTAGAATAACTCAGTGTTAAACCTGATACCTTTTTCCTACTTGATGTAAACTATCCAGTAATAGACTGGGGAAACCTACACCCCCATTAGTGCACAAGCACAAGGTTTCCTGGACTTTGTCAATACACACGCTCTGGAACAATCAGAGTACCCAATAGGGGAATAACATCTTGGATCTTCTCCTTACTAATATGGGAGCATCTTGCACCATCCCCTGCATATCTTCATCACTTGATAAGCCTGACCATAAAGCAGTATCCTACAAAATAAAACTGAAACCAGAGATCCCTTTGACCCAAAGTACCTTTATAAATTTCTTTAAGACAAACTACCTTCTCCTAAGTGATAAATTGGCAAGCTTCAACCCCCCCCCCCACCAAACCTAGTGAATCCACTGAATATGCAGACTTGTACACCACAACCCCATAACAGCATGTAGATGCAGCTGTACCCTACAGGAATCAGTGCAGGACAAACCCACATGGTGTAAAGATAATATCAACAAGCTTTTTAATAAAAGGAAAAGAATTTTGACCAAAAGTAAGAAGAGTAATTCCCGGAATGTTAGAGCCCTTCCCACTGAAATAAACTAACAACTCAGGAGATTAATAAAACCCCCCAAGGCAAAGTTTGAGGCTAAATAGCTACCCAAGCCAAAGTTGTTCACAAGGCATTTTTAGTTATGTTTGTAATCTCAGAAGCACAATGCAGCATTGTGCTGAGCTGATTGTGATTGATGTTACCTACACCAAGGCTGAAGATATAGATAACCTATTGGCAGATAAATTTAGCTCTAACTTTACTCCTGTCCCCCCTCTCTCTTTCCCTCAAGATGTTCTTCTGTATCACTGTTGCAGTATTCTTTCCAGTAGGGATAATTTGCCAAGTATAACCCAATGGCTGGCCAGTATACCAAAGCCTTTAAACCTTTCATGTGCTGTACATCATACATATGCTCCCCATACAGGATGTAGGACATAAAGGTCTCATATAGATGCAGTTACCCAGAACGTTTTTGATGCCAGTCTGAATACCATCATCATTCATTGGTCTGAAAGCTATTTTGCTGTGCTGAATAACTAGCCATCAGATAACTGCCCAGTTGGTCTTTTTTGGCTACTTGGAGTTCATGCCATCCAAGAAGGGAAAATGTGAGTGTAGGAAGCAGATTCCCCATAAAGTTTATTATGAACAGTGTTTTTTTTTTCATCTAGGTGCTTCCCACGAACATACATCCTGTACCATTTGCAAATTGTTTGTACTCAAGATTCTTAGAAGTCAGTTGTCTTCATTGGCCACCTATCTTGAAAACCAGAGGCTTAAACTTGTAGCCTAAGGTAGCATGGCAGAATATTTTAACCACGAGGTGCTGTTAAGCAAGAAGAAAGCCAAGAAATCTTGGCTGGATTCTTTGGCTCTCCAGCCTCCACCAGACATCTCTCTAGAAGCGTATGGAAGTTCTGTAGGTCATCTGGTGTCTCTGTCAGATTCCTCTGCTGTGACCCTGTCAGAGGCTAGCATAGATCCTTCTTTTTGCATGTCCTCTGAGACTGTGCAGGCACCTGCTCCAAACATCGAGGGGGAACCATGGTTGATCAACACGGAGGGCCCAATAAGGATTCCTCAGATTTTGGTCTGGGAAGAGTTTCCAGGAACTCTTCTTGAATCTCATTAAGGGTTGGAACCTTTGGTGTTTTGTTAGAACTGACATCCCTACTAAGAAAAAGCAGAGGACTAAGCATACTTTTGTACACCCTGATGATCCTCAAAGGGAATGGCAGGAGATTACTCGGGCTTTTTTAAAGGTTTAATGGCCTAGAAGCCTCCTCAAGAGGTTTCTGTGCCTACTCCCTCTTGGACTTCTACTTCTTCCAAATGGGCTAGGAAACCTGATTTATCAGATGAAGGTTCAGAGGCTGATGAAGGGTCCTTGTCTTGCTCTTCCCAGATGCCTTCCCCTTTGTGTTATGGTTCTGATGAAGAAGATTCTGTGTGTTCTAAGTCTTCTTTTGGGGAATTGCCTTTTGGAAACACAATACCTAGAATGATGAAATACTTTGTTTGATTCTTCTAAAGTGTCTGATATCCAGAAAAGGTATTATGAGCTGCTTCAGGTGGACACTCCAAAACCTTCTGTAGTACCTCCTGTGTTTGCTGCTTTGTTAGACACCTTTATAGCTGCCCCTAAGTCTCCTGATTCTCAGCCTCCTGCTCTTAAGAAACTTGACAGGTTTTGTAAGGTTTCTGAGGACTGTCAATTCTTATTTCTTTCCTTCTAATGACCCTGCTGTGCTGTCAGTCTCCTCTGGCAAGCCTTCTAAACTTTTGTCCTCTTATAAGCTTCTGCCTTCAAATAAAGATAGTAGGACAATGGAGAGAATTAGTAAGAAGGTTTACACTGCTTCTACACTGGCCTTTCAGGCCATCAGTTATCAGACCCACATGACCAGATATGCTCTGGCCATCATTGCCAAGACTTGTCAGGCTATTTCTGACCTCCCTGATTCTGAAGCAAAATCTTCTGCTCTATCTGTTTTAGCGTCCACCTCTCACATGGCTCATCATGCTATCAAGTGTAGTTATGATGCTGCTGATGCATCTTCCAGAGCTGCGGACTCTGGGTTTGGCTTGAGGTGTTATTCTTGGCATTGCCTACAGTCTTTACCTGAAGACATTAAGGCCAAACTGCTGCCTGCCCTTTTAGATAACAAAAATCTCTGTGGGACTGCTGCCAGTCATATGTTTAAGCTCCTGCAAAGCTTTACCTTTTTCCTGAAGAGACTTAAAACACATGTTTGTATCCTCTATCCCTAAGTTCCAGGGAACTATCCCTCTAGAGCTGCTTTTGTTCACAGGCAGGCCACCAGAGATAGGAGCAGTGGTAGGCAAGCTCCTCCTGCTAAATCTCCTCAGGGTGGTGTGGCTTAGTACGCTCCTTTATCTGACAAGCCTGCTTCTCTTTGACTTCTTGCCCCCCTACCACCCCTTGGCCAGGTTGCCTTGTCCCCTTGGCTGTCCATCTGTCTTCCAAACTGGCATTTCATCACCTCAGAGTGTTAGGTTCTATTGCTGCATATGATATTTGGTTCTACTGTGACTTTCAACTGTTAGGTTGTATTATTTGACAGGGTTACTTCATGGTGTGGAAGTCTCTCCCTTCTTTTTCTGAGATTATATAACCTCTTCTGAAACAGCTTCCTCATTTCTTAGAGTTTCTTGGGTCATTGTTGGACTAGGGTACCATACAGCCTGTTTCTTCTTCACAAATATGAAAGGGATTTTACTCCAGGATGTCCCTGGTCCCTTAAAAGGAGGGCACCTGGAGACCTGTTTTGGATTTCTCCTTGCTCAACACCTTTCTCAAGGTTCCTTCTGTTTGAATGCTTACTCTTCAAACCCTATTTCCTTTTTCTGCTCAGGCTTTTCTGGTGTCCTAGGATCTAAAGCGTGCTTACCTTCACATTCCTAGTCACCCTCTTCAGGAAGGTGTTCATTTCTTTCTTTCTTCCTCTCATTTTCAGTTCTCTGCTTTGGCCCTTCAGCCTCACTACTGCCATAAGGTTATTCACAAAATGCCTTTCTCCTGTAATTGCCTTTTGCAGGCTCCAAGAAATTCAGTTTTGTCCTTATCTAGATGACCTGCTGCTTCAGGCATTTTCTCTCAGTCATCTGTTACAGGATCTGGAGTTCACCATATCTCTCCTCCAAGGTCTGGGGTTCACTATCAATTTTCAAAAGTCTGTTTTCACTCCCTCTAAGGACCATGTGAATTTGGGTTGCAGGATTCAGACTGCGACAATGCTAGCTTCTCTTTCACCTCCAAACGTTCTGCTCTTGACAGCTTTCTTTTAGTCTCTTCTTCCTCTGCCTGATTTTCCAGCCAGAGTATTTCCAAGCCCTGGGATTCATACCTTCTTCTATTCCAGTGCTCCCTCTTGCCAAACTGCACATGTAGAAGCTTTAATGGTACTTCAAGTCAGTTTGGCTTTAGCATTTCCATCCTTTGGATTTCAGTGCTCCTCTCCTTCCTTGTCTAAAGCAAGAATTTGAGTAGTGGATTCAGCAACTTTCCCTCACCCCAGGCCTGCCCTTTCAGCCTTCTGTTCCTTCTCAAGAACTATTCACCAACTCTTCAGACATGGGGTGGGGGCTTCCTGTGTTCATCTGAAAGTTCAAGGTATCTGGCTCCCCCCATTAGAGGTCAGAAGAGATAAGAGCTCTGATTCTGGCCCTTCGGGATTTTCACCCCATCCTCTCTCCAGACCCTCTGAAGGTTTACACTGACAGCACCACAGCAATGTGGTATGTCAACAAACATAGGCAGCACAAGTTGGCTCTTCAGGCCTGGGATCTAGCTCTCTGTTATCAGTTAACTCTTCAGGCAGTGTATATTCCCTCAGAACACAATCTAGTGGCAGACTTATTGAGCAGGTCCAAAACACGCTCATGAATGAATGCTTCAGAGACACATTTCTGGACATAGTCCATCAGTGGGGTATTTTGCCTCCTGTCTGAACAAGCAGCTCCTCCTTTTCTGATCCAGAGTGCAATGCCATCTGGCATGGAAGACAAACACCCTTTCTTTGCCTTGGAAGGGGATGTGCCTCTATGATTTTCCTCCCCTTCCTCTACTTCCAAGAGTTCTGCATGAAATTCAGCTGGACTTTCCAGAAATCTTATTAGACACTTCCTTTTGGCCAAGACAGCACTGGTTCCCCCTCTTAATGCATCTGGCTGAGGCAGTCATCACAAGTTATCTTACTGGTTGCACCTCCTCACACAGGATAACTGGTCACTCATCCATCCTCACTAGTCCTCTCCATCTGACTCTGTGAATGAAAGGGTTTTGATCCCTTTTAGGCACCTCTTTTCTAAGGACATGGACAGGGTTTTACAGGAGGCAAGAAAACCATCAATAAGTCTTGTATGTCAAATGGAAGAGATTTTCCACCTGGTGTCATGGTCATAACCAGGAATCTTTTTCAGTGAGGGTCCCTCTGGTTCTCTCCTATTTGTGTGGGTTGCTCCACTCTGGCTTGGCCTATTCTTCTGTAATGGCCTGTTTGTCAGCTATTTCTGCCTGTCTGCCCTTTTCTCCTTTGCCTTCTCACTTTTAGGTCAAACAGTTTCTTGAAGGCGACCTGCATCTTAGGCCCCCAGGGAAGCCTGTTCCTCCTCCTTGGGACTTTAATTTTGTTTTATAAAAAATTGACCCAGGTTCAGCTTTTTTTTCACAGGGATAGGGTGTCCCTTTGTACTAATCCTTCTTTTATGTCCAAGGTGGTCAGTGAGTTGTCTTTCAGTCAAGCAGTTCAACTCTTCTTTTTTTCATCTCCTCAGTCTGCTACTGAGAGGGTCCTACATACCTTGGATTTGCACAGATAGCTCAGGTATTATTTGGATAAAACTAATCCAGCTTTTTGTTTCTTTTTATCCTAGGACATTGCGTTTTCCTGTTTTGTTTTCTTTTAATTAAACCATCACCTCTTTTATTTCTAAGGCCACTTCTTTTTGCTATTCTTTTCATGGCAAATGTTTTGTCTACTTCCATTAGAGATCATTCCACAGGGGGGTTCTTACCTCTTCTGGTGCCTTCTTCAAGGGTTTGGACACCAATTCCACCCTTGAAGCTACTGCTTGGTCTTCAGTGCAAACCTTTACTAAGCATTATAAATTGAATATGGTTTATAAGGCTAAAGCAGGTTTTGCTCATTGAGGGATCTTCCCAGCTTTCCACTTCCCAGTCATTTTCTTGAGTTTTTTACTGAACCTACTAGTAAGAATACTGCAACAGTGAAGAGGACAACTGCTGTTATGGTATCATTCAATTCAACTGTACTGGCTCCCCTTCAGATATCACACAAGACCAAGTCCTAGACATGCTATCAAAAGTAAAAAAATATAGCATTGATGGGTCCTGACAATAGCCCTTGACACATCTTTATCATAAAGCATGATTTAGCCACATCCATAATAACACTATTCAGTCTAAGCCTCCTTACAAGTTTTATACCTACAGACTGGAGAACAGATACAGTCATTCCCCTGCATAATGGAGGACCAACTACAGACCATAAGTCTGACCAGCCTCATATGCAAAGACATGAAAGACTTTTCTTGGAATTAATCACGCAGGATGTGGGGAACCTCCAAATCTGTTTGAATTTGTCAAGGGCAGGTCATGCTTATTCAACCTGGTAGATGATTTGAAAAGGTAACCAAAACAATGGATGAAGGCAGAATGGTACACACCATCTACCTTGACCTAACCAAAGCTTTTGACTCAAAGTTAAACAACTGGATTGTCAACTGACTCACAGATAGCATGCAGATAATGAAATTAGTGGAATTTACCCCCACAAAGAGACCAGTCACCAGTCAGAACCAAAGAGTTCAGGCTGGCTATGTTTGCAGATGACTGAAAGATGAATTAGCCATCCTGCAGTAAGGTTTGTCTCAAATAAATACCTGGTGTCAAAATCATGGTCTGAAACTAAACACCAAAACATGTACTATTGTATATTTGGGAAGTCATGTACCCCAGGGAACTACCACATTGACAATACACCCCTGAGTTTATCCAGGTGTTCAGGATTTGGACAATGACCTACTTTTGACCAACATTTGTCTATTGTGGAAAGAAAGTCTTTCTATATTGCACAGCTTATAAACAAACCTCATTAGGTCAGTAATTAAATACAATACCCCCTTGGCATGCATCTGTCCAGAAAAATGCAACAGCTGGAATGTCCACAGAGGTACCTTACTAAAAGGATGCAAAGCTTTAACAACTTGTCCTGGATGGACTGACTCAGAGCCCAGTCATTAAACTCTGTATCCTACAGACTGTTAAGATGTTACCTGTTTGATGGATTTGCACATCAGCAAGTCAAATGGCATCAGAAATACTTAGTCTAGGGATCTAAATATCATCTGCAACATCAACAGAATGGTTCGGAAGGACAGGTATTGTTCCCTGAAGATACCACTGCCATGGAACATCCACATAAAATAGAGTTCATCCCTATCCGTTTTCAAGTGTTACTTAAATCTATGGATGGAAAACAGAAAACTTACCCCCTGCATTACTGATGAACAGTTGTAGCTCCTAAATGATTTATCTTGTGCATTATCTATCTATCTATCTATCTATCTATCTATCTATCTATCTATCTATCTATCTATCTATCTATCTATCTATCTATCTATCTATCTATCTATCTATCTATCTCTATCTATCTATCTATCTATCTATCTATCTATCTATCTATCTATCTATAATGCAATATGATCCCAGTTATTCTCATTAGTGGCGATATATAATAATCAACCATGGGATGGGTAAGGCCAACCTATAACCAAATGAGATAAGTTATAGACTGAGCACCCAGGGATCTGGTTACTTATGCAGACAACATGTGGCCACAGTGGTGAGGAAATCCTTTTATGTTGCACAACTTATAAGTAAGGGCATGGCATCTATGTTCAAAGAGGTCATTATCCCACTGTTCTCTGCCTTTATCAAACCAATCATAGAGTACAGTGCTCCCTTTGGTATGTATCTAACCAGGTATATGCAGCAGCTAGAGCAACCTCAGCGATTTCTTGCAAAAAGAATACAAGGTGTAACAAACCTGGCTTATGCAGAGTGCCTTAAAGCCCTATCCCTCTACACGGTCTCCTATAGATTGCTGAGGGGTGATCTATGCCTGCCTTACAAGGCATCTGCAAACTCCACACTTATGAATCTCCTATTTATTTGCAAGTCAAAGAGTATCGACAATGCAAGGTCTAGGGACCTAAATTTTGTCTGTGACTTAAACAGACCATGCTGGATAAACAGATATGTGTCCTAGAGACTGTCCCTCCAATGGAACAGGCCTCCCATCCATCTATTACCCAGTTTAAGCGCAACTTAGACCAGTGGATGGGGATAGGAAATTTACACTGGGCCTGGGTACCATGTCCCTTATGGACATAGCTTATACATGCCTGGCCCTCAATGTCCTATTTGGATACAGGACATCACTATTGTTTCAAGAAACTTGGCTAGACTTAGAACCCCCCCCCCCCAAGGTCATTAGCCTAATAAAAGTCAACAAATCTGTAAAGCATGCACACAGTTTCAATAATCCATGATTTAATTTCAGAAATATACACTTACTTTATATTTTCTGTCTTTCTACATACTTAGACATCTTTCTGTCTGACAGAAAGTTATTCTGCTGAAAATGAGCTCCCACCCAGTCAAACTTTCCTGGTAATCAGATGTCAATAAATAAATATTGACAGATGTTATTCTGTTGAATGCACATATTTTTCCTCGAACAGAATAGTCAAGGACTTCTACTGGGAGGTATGTGGCAGATTTAGATAAATAGTATTAAATATAGTTTAAATAAGCCTTTTTAGAGGAATTACGCTCAATGAATGTACATTTATATTTGTAGTTGTGCTTTTGATAGAGATATTAAGTACCACAAACATATAATCTGTCTTAGATGAGACCCTTTTAGCCAGGCAATGAAAAAGTGTGTATTTTATTGCAGCTTTTATTTCTTCATTAATTCTTGACATGTTGTCTTCATTTGTCTTCATGAGTTTCTCACGTATACTCAAGGAAGATTTTGTAAGCTGGTGTCCCATTTTCTTGCGATCCCAGTATTATAATAATTAGACATTTGTTTTTAACAACAGTACAAGGTCCTACGGAGACTTTGAAAACTTATGTTGCGTTATAGAAGAACAGAAACAAAGACTGCGAATTTGGTAAGTTGCATAATTATTTCATAAGAATAAGAAAAGCAGATTATTACTTGATATAAAACATAATGAAACAAGGATGTTAACAGAAACAAGCTTGTCCTCATTAACAGCTGCAGATATATATAACGTAAGTAAAATAACTGAGACAAAGAATGTGTTTAAAATAAAATATGAATCAAATGATGAGGCAGAATAGGAAACAAATAAAGGATGTCATGCAAAAATATGGAAATGTAACAAAGAACTGCTAATGCTTTAGAAATTCAACTTTACAATACGCAAGAGTAGGTTATGCCTTTCAATTTAATCACTGTGGCAGAATCTCTGTTAGAAAGGGACATATTCTAAGATGTATAAGAGGAAAATAATGTTAAAATTAATTTCCATTTTACTGCATAGAAATATGAAAACTGAGCTGTTTGCTAGTACACTGGAAAAGAAGACATGATAATGTGAAGCCTGAAAATGCCTCCCAAGCACTGACCTATGACTGCATGCTAGATTGCTGTAACAATATGCAGGGAATTTATGGACAGAATGTGACACCTTGTCAGAAAATACTTTTAAATAACTGGGACTAGATGACTCCACAAACACATAGCTAGGTGTACATTGTTAACTTACTTTGGACACCAGATGGCATAATTGTTTCCAATCATGCTGATAAGTCAGTGCAAGAATAAAAAGGGCAGACACCTTTTTTTCCAAATAGCTGCAGATAAAGATGTTAATTTGTATTATATTTTTTGTTCTATTGCTTGGAATAAGCTAACAGTAAAAAACAGTTCACAGTGTAAAAGCAAGGAATGCACGGGTTGAAAATGAGTCCTAGAGTTATAGTGATAAAACGATACTGGGCACCATCACAATAATATCCTACTTGACTGGCTTGATTTGTTTACAGGTTTAGGAAGCTGCTCTGGAAAATGATAGATACGGCATGTAAATCAATCTTGATACATAGCCATTCAAAAGTAAAGAAAAGTAGCAGCTTTAAAGAAAGGAAACCTTAGGTTTCATTAAAAAGCAAGACTGTAGCCAAATGAATAGGTGAACAGTATTTCCTTGTTTTTCTTTTGAAGAAAGATAAGCTCTGCATATATACTGCTCTGCAAGATCTGAATCAAGATATTCCAAGACAGAATTACTTATTGCTTACAAATGAAGGAGACATCTCTGGAATACCAAATGATAAGTTATTTCAGTAGTAGATGCAACACAATGTTTCTGGTAGATAAGGCTATATGAACAAATCTCCAAATTGTCTGCACTTAATACATCACTAGCAGGATACACTTTATTTAGACTTCCATTTGGTATGTTATTAGTGATAGAAATATTTCCATGAACTGCTGCTCAAGTGGATCAAGACATTGATGGTGATGCAAATACAACTGATGATACATTAGTGACAAGAGGCTGCAAATAGTTTCTAAATGAACCAAGACAGCATTATTTTAAGTTAAATAAGAGATAATAAGCTGCTGTGAAATATACAGCTCATAGTCTGACATCAGAATGACTGAAAATGGTTCTGAAAAACAATTTTAACAGTGGGAAAAATGCTAAGGCCAGATATTTCTAGAAATGGTGCAGTGTCTTAAAAGCTTTGTATCCAACCCATAGAAATGGCGAAGTCTCTTGCAAAGTTTGTATCTAATACATCTGAGATACCTATGAGTCTGACTGCAACTCAAGCTAGTTTAAATATTCAAGAGCAGATCCTTCCTACTTAACCTGGTTAACTTTTTCAAGCAGGATACTAAAGCAGTGGATGAGAGTGAAATGGTACACACCTCATACATAGATCCTGCAAAGGCGTTGAGCACCATCCCACCCTCAAATATCATAGATAAACTATGCCAGCTAAGTGTTAATCCCTGTGTAGTTCATTAGATAGTAAATTGTCTCACTAACAGAACCCATGGCAGATAGGATGGGCTGCTCTATCTCCTCCACCAAAAGACCTATCACTGGCGGCGTACCCCAGAATTCAGTCTTCAGGCCACTCTTTTTTGGCATTTACTTCTTGGTGATCAAAGCTACTAAGGGTTTATGGCTGAGTAAATTTGCAGATGACTGTAAACTTGGTGCCATCATAAAGTCCCCAGAGGACACCCAAGATCCTCCAAGGGGGCCTTTCCCAAACTGGTGTGAAAACCAAGTACCAAAACTAAATATCAAGAAATGCGTAATAGTATTCTTCAGTAAACAAGATGTCCCTTGTAACTATCACATTGACTCCCCCTGAAACCTTATCCATAATTGGGAACCAATGTGTACAATGAACTGTTCTTATTCACCACGTATTCACTATTATAAGAAATTATTTTTATTTCACAACTTATTTCTAAGACTATGTCAGCCATATCCAGGGATGTGATCATTACACTGTATTCTGCACTCACCAGGCCAATAACTGAGTAAAATACTGCCTTCTTGTCCAAGCATATGATACAACTGGAGTGCCCACAATGCTTTCTTACTAAGAAAATCAAAGACATAAATCATAAAAACTATGCAGACCTTCTCAAAGCCTTATCCCCCACCTCTCTCAGTATTATGAAGGCTAGTGAGAGGCACTCTCTGTGCTGTGTACTGAGCCTAAACAGAACCTACCATGTTAGGCCTGCTGCAAATTTAAAAATCTAATAGGAGCATAAACATAAACTCAGGAGATCTGTATTTCTCTTGTGGCATAGGTTCATAGGTGTGTACTAGGCTAATGGCTCTGGAGCCTTTACAAGCCTAGCCCATATGATTACCCTGGCATCGTGCCACCTGACCTTAGTTCCACGTGCCTCTGTTGAGTAGAGCCACTGGAGTGATCCCCGGGGTGAATTTTCTATTTCCCATTCACTCATCTAGATTTCTGTTGAAGAGGGCCAGTCAGGCACTCCGCTTGACATGTATGGGAAGTCTATTCCATAGCATGGGCAGTCTCTGAGTTAAGAACCTGTCCCTCCAGCTTGTTCTGTTGATTGTGGTAATGAGGTTGAGGACTCGAGCATGTAGTGCGGAGGGATTGGGATTTCTTTAGATGTAGCATTTCTAACAGAGCTGGGTCAGACATAGCTTTGTAAGTCAAGCAGAGATCACCTCTAAGTAGGCGATATGAGACAGAGAATAGTTAGAGTTTTTTTTAGTCTGTCCATATAGGACAAGTATTTAAGGCCTAGGATCCTCTTTGTGAGGTACTTTTGTGGCCTCTCCAGTTGTTGCAGGTGTCTAGTGAGGTATATGCAAAATAGGGCATTGTATTCGATGATTGGCCTATTGAGGGAAGAATAGAGGGAGACAATGACCTCTTTCTCCTGGATGCAAAACCCTTAGCAATGAGATGTGCCACATAGAAGGACTTTCTGACCACAGTGGTAATGTGGTGGTCAAAAGAGAGGTTGCTGTCAACCTGTGTTCCCAGATCTCTTATGATGCCTTCTGTGTTCAGTGGACTACCATCAGTGTGGTATTTCATGGGAACCAGGTTTTCCCAAAGGGGATGATGACACATTTTTTGACATTGAGCTTAAGGCCATGGTTCTGATACCAGTTGTTGGTCTTAGTGAGGCCTTTCTGTAGGATATCAACATCACTTGGGGAGT
Organism: Protopterus annectens; assembly: GCF_019279795.1. Classification (NCBI taxonomy): domain Eukaryota; kingdom Metazoa; phylum Chordata; order Ceratodontiformes; family Protopteridae; genus Protopterus; species Protopterus annectens. Next base: position 497,514,304 of record NC_056731.1, on the reverse strand, counting down.
TAATTATGGCTCCCAACTTGCAATCGTCTGCAAACTTTGTCAGCCAGAGTCCCTTTGTGTTGGCCTGGACTTCAGAGAAGTATATACCAAACAGGAGAGGACACAGGACCGAACTCTGTGAGACTCTACTCGTGACTGGTTGGCAGTCTGACTTGGAGTCAGCTACTTTCACACTGTGGGTTCTATCTGTAAGCCAGTTTGCAACCCACCTAGTGATACAGGGGTTGGTGTGTAGCTTAGTGAGTTGTTCTATGATTCCTGAGTGGGGAACTGTATGAACCACCTTGCCTTCATCCACAGCTCTGGTGACTGACTCAAAGAAGTTGACCAGCTTGAGCAGGCATGATCTACCCTTCACAAAATCAAACTGGGTGAGATCCAGTGTTTGGAGATTCCCTATATCCTTGTTTATTAGGTCCATGATGATGCATTCCATAGTTTTGCATATCAGGCTCATCAGGCTAATAGGGCGATAGTTCCCAGGGTCTGTAGTCTCTCCTCCTTTGTGGAGAGGGATGACTGTAGCAGTGCGCCATTCGGTAGGGACAAAACCTGAGGTGAGGCTGTGATTGAACAGGGCACACGGGTGAGGTGCCAGTTCACCCTGTAGTTCATGTAGAACACAGCCAGGGATATTTTCAGGTCCCATAGAAGCTGTATTCTTGGCCTTGGACAGTGCTGTTTTAACCTGTGCAGCAGTAATACTGGGTGCCTGGCAATCTACTGGCATTGTGATTGGTCCTTTGGTGGGGGAGAGAGTGGTAAAGTTGGCACTGAATTTGTCAGCCAGTATATTAGCAATACCTGTTGGCTCGGTATAGGAGGTGCCATTGTGCAATAGCTCCGAGCAAATCTGGTTATTGCTGTAGAGATTCTTTACATAACTATAGAAGGCCTTGTGGTTGTCTTTACTATCTGCTGCAATTCTGTTTTCATAGCTAGCTTTAGAGGATTTGATGAGGGATCTCAACTATTTACTGAGGTTGATAAGGGAGTTTTTCCAGTCTTGGGACTTCACCTTATTTTGCATCAGCTTCCTCCTTCTGTTGTAGAGTTTGTTTATGGCAGGGGACCACCAGATTGGCTTCCTTTTTTTGGAGGAGGGTGTCTTGGTTCTATTGGGTATGGCGAGATCCATGCATTTGTGTACGTGTTCGTACAGGGCATTAGTGCATGATTCGGTGGTCATGCAGCTGTTCTCTAATTGCATGGGTGCCGTGAAGTTAGCCACCTATGTTTTTAGGATCCCAAAGTTATCTTTGGAGAAATGTTGCATGGTAGTTACCTTTGCGGGGGGTGGGGGGGTGTGAGGGATATGGATTTCCAAGGTGGTCGAATCTAACCAGGGAGGAGTTGACTATTTGTATAGAGCAACGGTTTCCCATGTTAGTAATGACCAGGTCAGGGGGTAAGAATGAGCTGGTCCAGGGCATTGGAGTTAATGAATTCTAGGAAACGTTGGGCAAGTGTATTGGTACATGAGTAGTTTTCCCAGTTAATGGAGGGGTAGTGGAAGTTGCCCAGTATAAGAGTGTTATTTTGGACCCTAATATTTTCCAGAGTGCTTAGGAACATGGAGTGTGAGTCTTGGGACATGGTTGTGGACCTATAGCAGGCTATGACCTGAATCGCTGTCTTACCCAATGTTAGCTGCACCTGAAGTATCTGTGAGGCATTATCTTGGGCTACCAGTCTGGAGGTGTGCACATCCTTTATGAATATGGAAACACCACCACCTTTGAAGAGGTGTTCTGGGGCTGAAAGGTGTGTAATGAGTTATAGCTTGGTAGCACAGGGATGCTTTCTGCTCCCTTGAACCAGGTCTCTGTTACAACACAAATGTCAATGTTCTAAATTTTAAGGAGTGTTTCAAGTGAGTGCATTTTGAGATTTAGACTACTAGCTTTGAGCAGCATGACCCTCAGATTGCATTTGTTTGTAGCTGTTACGGTGGTAATTTGGTCTTTGGAACACCACCTAAAAAAGGCACTATAGGGGTGGCAAGAGCCTTTAGCCAGTATCCAGAAGCCCAGGGGTGACAGATGCAGGCCATCTCTGGCAAAGCATCGAGGCCTGTCAATCATGTCATCCCAGGCAAACAGATACTGGATCCCCTTAGAATGACACCTGAAACTTAGCCAATTGTTGAAATCAATCATTTTCTGCTTGTACTGTGTCGTATCATTCTGGGTGATGGTAGAAGGCTGCTCAGGGCTAGGGTCATATCCGCCTGGGCTACATAATCCGAGAGCTCCTCCATGTCTCTTTTCATGTGGTCCAGGGAGGTACATCTCAGGTCATTCACACCCACATGTGCAATGACAGAGTCATATTTGTACCTGTTGTTAAGGGTCCTGAGTGCATGTGTTATGTAGTAGATCCTGGCACCTGACAGGCACCTGACTGTCACTTTATCCTTTCTCCTTATTCAACCTAGTGAGTGGGACATCAGTGTGCCTCACTATCGAGTGACCTATGACTAGTGTGTTGGGCATGCTGGTTTGCTTAGTGGCTTTGGTTGAGTGGCACACTGTTTAGGAGAGTTATCTGTCTTGTGATTAATGTTGTGTTGTGGTAGTCGAGTGCATTTCTGCCTTGGATGTCTCTGCTGTTTGGGTAGATTTTTATTGAGAGCCTCCACAAAGGTGGGTGTGTGGTTTGTGTTTTTATGTGAAGGCAGCATAAATAGAACATGCTGGTCGGGTAGATATGTAACACAGAAGCTGTCACTTCTTTCTCTTACACTATCATTTCATAATCTGTACAAATGGATGGGTAAGTGGAAATTCACCTGTGGTTTAGTAAACTTGTACCTCATGGATGGGGCAAATGTAAATGTCCTGCTCATATTTTAAGTATGAATACCCCAGAGATAAGGGCTAAAACTTCATGGAAATGTATGGCTAGGTTTCTAAAGATCTTCATGGATCAATAGCCTTGTAAGTACCCATGAATGTAAGAACCTATTCATAAAAGCTGTATGCTAGCACACAAGTTTGTGTGTGCCATACAGTGGTATACAAATCTTTTCAGAGTAATTAACACAATAGAGCAAGATTGTCAAAGGCATCTTGTATGATCTTGCCCCATTGCATATAGACCACCTACCCCCATGCCACCCAACTTCATTGATGAAGAATGCTTGACAAAGCCAAAATAATGAGGGAGGTACAAAGCCCAAAATAAGGGACAGTTTTTAAGTATTATGCAAATCCAATTAAAACGTTAATAGAACACCATGTTCTGCATCAAAATGCATTTCTGAACAATAAGAAGAATTAAAATCTAATGTCTGACATTACTGACTTGTCTGTAAAATCCTTGGTGTTCGAGCAGTAAAATTAAAATATATATGATGAGCAGGAGATACGAGAGAGAATCAGGGAATGTTGAAATGTATGGTTCCCTGTAGTAGCACCTTCAACTCTCTGTAGCACCAGGCATTTCTGTGGCTGCGGTAGCATTGTCGCCTCACAGTAAGACGTTGTCCTGTTCAATTCTCAGCTAGAGCGTCTTCTGTGTGGAGACATGCATGAATGGGAGTACCTTCCTTGAAGGTTGTGCGTCAGGGCCGGCAACTCAGCATGTAAAAATCTACTGCCAATCATTAGCGGACTACAGTTCCGCTGTGGCGACCCCTAACCGGGAAAAGCCGAAAGACACAACAACATGGTCACCAAGAATAGTGCTCTTGTTGGGGACAGGGGGGAGGAGCACACCTCTTAACTGTATCTCATGATTAAATACATTCTTAACTTCTACTGTTTAAAATTCCACGTTCCATGCTCAACCACATTAAATATTCCTGCCATACTTTCACTGTGATTTTTCTTAGCAAATAGTCATAATAAATATAGAAGAATAGCACCGCATCAAAACAGCCTTTTATTAAGGCTGATAAGAACTAATATTAACCAAGCTGTAAACTTTCATGTTTAAGTTATTAGTAAGTGTCTCTGTGTTTCTCATTTTTATCTATTTGTTCCACGATGTCAGATATTTACTGAAACCATTCAATGTTGGTTTGAAGCAGTTTGTGAAATTGTTTGGTAAGAGAAGCTTTTTTGATTTGTATTTTATTTTAGCCTCTGATTTTCACTGTTTGTTATAAGAAAATGGATAAATGGTAGCCAGGAAGATTAATTTTGGTTTATATTTTATTTTTTTACCTCTGATTTTCCAGTGTTGGTTAGAAGAAAGGGATAGATGGTAGATAGGCAAACTCTAACCACCCTAAAGGGCCTAGGCAACCCTAAATTCACACAAACTCTAGACAGGGCACTATAGAGCTTATCTGGTTTGAGACTTACTATGCAGTAAGTAGGTAAGATACATTTTTATTTTGATTTATATTTTATCTCTGAATCTTTGATTGTCACTGTTTGTTGTAAGAAAAAGAAAAATTGTAGAAAGAAACATTATTTTGATTTATATTTTTTTACCCCTGATTTTTTTACTGAAATGGGATGAAACAGATAGATTGTAGACAGGCCATCTGCGACTAGTCAACTATAAATTCACACAGACTGTGTAGATAAGACACTCCAGAGTCTATCTGCAGTCATCCAGTGTTGGTTTGTAATTTATTTTGCAAATGCTTTGTAAGAGAATACTTGTTTTGATGTATATTTTATGTTTTACCTTTGATTTTTATGGTTGTAATGAAGTGCAACTACAAGCAATTGCAAGCAAAATAACTGGCAGCCATCATTTTAGTGTGACTGGCACAACTGGCATTATAGGTCATGATAGGTCAGAGTGACTATTTTAAGAATTATTTTCCCCTATACAAGGTTTGCTTAATATTTGCATGTTGTTTGCGTGAATTCTTCATATAATTTGACTTAAATTACTACTTGTTTTAATTCATTTGAATTTAGTGGTCGGTGATTTCATTTATTTTTGTTTTCTTTTAAAATTCTTTAAGCATTTTTTGCTTTGAATGGATTCCTTAAATGAGTATGCCATTAATGATTTTCTAAAGTGCAAATATTCTTGCCCAGAGTACTAAGTGCTATGTATATATTAATATAACATCTGAGAGCATTGAAAACTTGAATTCTTCATGTCAAAAGTTGGGTGATTTACATACTATTGTTAATAGTATATTCAGGTTTACACTTGTGAAATTGTCACAGCTTGTAAAACTGTTGTACACACATTAACTATTGGGCTTGTTAGATAAATAATATGAGGCAAAGTGCAACTAGAACACATTTAGGAAAGGAAAATATGTCCATTATCAGTAAATGTCACTCAACTTTGGAATTCAACAAGTTTTCAGTAATCTGAGGATTCAGAGTATGTATAAGAAAATAAAAAAAGAAATAAATGGAGACATTCACAACAAATAACTAGGAAGAAAAAAGAAATTGGTTAATGTCTAAAATGCAAACAGAATCTATACAAAAATATATATCTCATTAATACCCAAGTGTCGTGGAATGTCACACCTCTAGCCACCTATGCACACCTAGCATTCCAGAAAGTTTTCTGAAAAACTTGTGAAAAAAATATATCGTGAAATTGTATAACCTAGACATACATTGTTAGAACATTTTTGTTAACCGGACATTAGCTTCAACTTGACAGCAAGAAATTCCCCTACAAGTGCTTGTTTATTAAGGTAGTTACAGAAATATGAAAGCATATGCTTAATAGTATTAGCAGAATAAATAACACTGAATATTTCACAAGATGTGCAACTTACAGTGCAAATTTTAAAGACAGTTTTCCTTGACAACATCTAATACCACCAAAGTAGTACAGTAAAATTTGCAAGTCACTTTTTTGAAGTATTAAGTACATATAGAAAATTTGTTTCTTTTCATAATTACTAACAACCAACTTGCAATATATCAGATATGGTGTGATATAAAAGGAAATTAACAATTAATATTTCTGTCTCTCAACTTGGCACAGCACACCATACCCCTGAATAACATGTAAGGCTCTCAGTTATGAAATATTAACTCAAATATGAATTATAAGTGGTAAACAGTGATTAAATTCTCTACTGCAGTATATCCTAGAGTAACAGTCTTGGTGTCATTTTAACAAGTCCACGCACTTCCTGATATTGCCTATTATTAGCTGGTGAGCCACACAGTAATTGAAGCCAGACCAAAAAAAAGAAAGCTCTGGATACTATAAGGAGCTAAGAGTCTGAATTTGAAGTGAAGAAAAAAGCAGTACAGACTTGAAATAGATATACTAAAAGGGACACTGATTTGTTATGTAACACACAGATTCACAAAATAATAACTTTCAATCACAAAACAATCAGCCTACATAAATGACATAATTTTTCAGTCAAAGAAGGTAGAAAAGAGAGGCAACAGGAAGTTTAAAAGGAAGACATCAATTCTGTACATTGCAACAAGAAAAAATGAGGAGAAAAACAGATGTTGACAACATGTCTCGAGATGTGCAAGTATGAAGACAGCTCAATATGAATTGCATGCTTGCTAATAAAATAAGTAGTGAAAACACATGACTGATGGTGATGAACAGCATTCCTTTGTAACAATTGATACAGCAGGCATTTCTGAATTAGACGTTGGAGATTCTTTTAATCTGATCATAATTTAATCTTGAATTAATGTTATTTCAATTATCAACAGAATTAAAACTTACATTTGCAGAGAGGCTGATGAACACTGAATAGTGTTGTGCTTGCCTGGATCAAAAATACACGATGTGAATGTGGCCTTAGAATGCCTTAATGTAAAGAAGTATGGTGCTGTTTTTGGTTCATGTTGGTACAAATAATCTCATCTTCAAGGACTTTAACTGTTGGTCGGTAACTTACAACCATCTTAGCATAACATAGCATAGCTTGCAGAGATGTTAGGACATATTTTTCACAAATCACATGGAGAGAGGAGAGTTAGGTTGATGTAAATGAAAATATTTTGGGAGTAAATACCTAGTTGAAAAATGGCCCATTTTATAAAGTGGAAATGTGTCATGGATCCAAGCCATATTTTGGGCACACATGTATTTAGACAGGATGGAGTCCACTTGTCAAGACAAGGGAAGAGAATTTTTGCAGCAGATGTATTGCACTGTTTGACTAACACAAGTCAGGATTTTTGGATTTTTTCTAGGTCAGAAATTTAACAGTTCATAGATAAAATTTGATACATCTGTGCTGGGTATTAATTCTAGGAGCATTAGTAATATGGAAGATTATGAGTGAGTCGCTAGTCATACCCTGCTTATTATCTGTATTATCTGTTCAAAATGTGGATGCAAAGAAATTTACTTCAAGTGAAGCCATAAAGCACTTAGCAAGCAATGTCAGACAGTGTAAAACATGTCTCATGTTTACGTTCACATTGCCATGAATCTCAACTGTCCACATTTTTGCTTCATATATATAGTCAGTTATTCATAAAATCTGTGGTTTTCTGGCAAATCACTGAGGATTAGGGTCACTAAACAATGACATACATTGAGTTTTAGAGTTCATATCATTCATAAAATGCAGGCTAACACAAATCCTGCTGTAAGATCAACTTTTGAGTTTTTATTTAGGGACACACTGACAGCAGGCATAAAAGAATCTCTATTTACTCCACTGCTTTTTTTTCTAGTTAGTAATGGCAGATTTTACTGCCTAGCATGAGACCTAAGCTTAACATTTGTTAAGATTGTCTCCCTCTATATAATAGTGCTTAAGTGATTTATTATTTTCATGATATTGGAGCATACTCACAGTATTCCATGCACTCCAAAGTTATTACATTGAAAAATGTCCTTCATTCACACAAGATGGATGTCGTTGTTTGTGAAATATGGTTAAAGTACAGGGAATGGAAACCTGTTCTGACAGTGTATAAATGTTGTCATTGTAACAGGCATTCTAACAAAAAATCAGGTGGCAATGTTGTGATAGGGATTAAAGACTGTTATAAGACCTGTGAATATTACATGTCTGAAGAAAACACAAATAGTGTAGGTTGTGTAAATGTGACGATAGAGACAATCATGGAACAGGTAATTATTGGAATGTATAAACCAACAAAGCTAAGTATTGATGACTTACAGGAATTCATTCCTTCTTTAAATGAAACAATTGAGGGAAAAGTAATAGTATCAGGGAATTTAATTTACCAAAAAGGGATGGGAATAATATTGAATCAACAACATTAGTAAGGAAATGATATCTAAAACATATCTTCAACAACATTAACTTCTGCAGGTTGTCAGAATGGAGAGATGATATCTAAAACATATCTTCAACAACATTAACTTCTGCAGGTTGTCAGAATGGAGAGATGATATCTAAAACATATCTTCAAGAACATTAACTTCTGCAGGTTGTCAGAATGGAGAGATGATATCTAAAACATATCTTCAAGAACATTAACTTCTGCAGGTTGTCAGAATGGAGAGATGATATCTAAAACATATCTTCAAGAACATTAACTTCTGCAGGTTGTCAGAATGGAGAGATGATATCTAAAACATATCTTCAAGAACATTAACTTCTGCAGGTTGTCAGAATGGAGAGATGATATCTAAAACATATCTTCAAGAACATTAACTTCTGCAGGTTGTCAGAATGGAGAGATGATATCTAAAACATATCTTCAAGAACATTAACTTCTGCAGGTTGTCAGAATGGAGAGATGATATCTAAAACATATCTTCAAGAACATTAACTGCTGCAGGTTGTCAGAATGGAGAGATGATATCTAAAACATATCTTCAAGAACATTAACTTCTGCAGGTTGTCAGAATGGAGAGATGATATCTAAAACATATCTTCAAGAACATTAACTTCTGCAGGTTGTCAGAATGGAGAGATTATATCTAAAACATATCTTCAACAACATTAACTTCTGCAGGTTGTCAGAATGGAGAGATGATATCTAAAACATATCTTCAAGAACATTAACTTCTGCAGGTTGTCAGAATGGAGAGATGATATCTAAAAAATATCTTCAAGAACATTAACTTCTGCAGGTTGTCAGAATGGAGAGATGATATCTAAAACATATCTTCAAGAACATTAACTTCTGCAGGTTGTCAGAATGGAGAGATGATATCTAAAACATATCTTCAACAACATTAACTTCTGCAGGTTGTCAGAATGGAGAGATGATATCTAAAACATATCTTCAACAACATTAACTTCTGCAGGTTGTCAGAATGGAGAGATGATATCTAAAACATATCTTCAAGAACATTAACTTCTGCACGTTGTCAGAATGGAGAGATGATATCTAAAACATATCTTCAACAACATTAACTTCTGCAGGTTGTCAGAATGGAGAGATGATATCTAAAACATATCTTCAAGAACATTAACTTCTGCAGGTTGTCAGAATGGAGAGATGATATCTAAAACATATCTTCAAGAACATTAACTTCTGCAGATTGTCAGAATGGAGAGATGATATCTAAAACATATCTTCAACAACATTAACTTCTGCAGGTTGTCAGAATGGAGAGATGATATCTAAAACATATCTTCAAGAACATTAACTTCTGCAGGTTGTCAGAATGGAGAGATGATATCTAAAACATATCTTCAAGAACATTAACTTCTGCAGGTTGTCAGAATGGAGAGATGATATCTAAAACATATCTTCAAGAACATTAACTTTTGCAGGTTGTCAGAATGGAGAGATGAAAAGCCAGCAAGCAAAGGAGAGTAGTTGTGCTGAAATTGAATTCATCCTCAAGTCTTGGTGAGTACCATCATGAGGTGGACCCTGTTTTCTAAAAAATGTCACTAACGTAACACTCATATATAAACTGTATTTATATAGCATATATCATGGACTGAAGTAGGTTAAAAATGAAAAGAGATAGCTGGGTGCACAAGAGCCAGTATAAAAAATTGCCCAATCCTGGTAGTCGCACTGGTGCCAGGACTGGAAAAATGACAGTGTAGAATCCTCACAATATGGAAACATTCCTATGGTGAGGCTAGGCCAGGCCCATGGGAAGGATGCCCCCCTGTTGTAGAAGAAAGTAGTATTCCCTCAAAAATCACAAAAACTGATAGGCCAAAGAAGAGTCATAAAGATGATAGAGTGAACTATTGAGGATAAGAAAGACATTATGCATTGTTACTATTATGCAAAAAGACCAGAATCTCCAGACACAAGATATACAAAAACATTAAGAGAGAAATTAGAGGAAGGAAAATACTTCCTTAAGAAAAACTGTTAGAAGCTTCAAATGAAAATCTTAGTTCATTAATACAACAGATTTGTGAGAAGCAGTATATAGATCAGGAAATTTTGATCTGTTTGGAAAAAGAAGCATCTGAGGAAGTGTGAAAATATAAACAACAAAATCAAGAGATATTTGAAAAGTATAAAAAAGAAATATGGACATAGGAAAGAAAGAGAGATTTGATATGGTGTAATATTTATGCAAAGGAGAAAGCTAAATTAATCAATATAAAGAAGGCAGCCCCAAAGATATTCAAAGAGAAATATAGGCAAAGACATCCAGATATGAAACATTTCACAATAAAAAAATAATATCACAAAGAGGGAATGTAGAAAAGAAGATCAGTAAAGTAGAAGCTAAAAAAATAGAAGTTTAAGTTATGGCGTGCCTGCAAAGTGAAGGATTTGGTGTAGAAGGTCTAACACAGGTTACATCACAGTATGATGGAGTGAATCCCCAAAGTAAGGAGAAACAGGAAGATCAGAAAACATCTAAAGAAGAAATATAGGCATGGGAAAGAAAAAAACATTTAATATGGTGCAATATTTATACAAAGAAAAAAAGCAAAATCAAACAATACAAAAAAAGAGTAGCACCAAAGATATTTAAAGAGAAATCCAGGCAAAGGAATCCAGACATGGAAAACGTTACAATACAAAAAATAAGAAGACAAAGAGGAAAAGTCGAAAAGCATTAGTAGTGGATAAGTTAAAGAAATAGAAACTGAGGTTATGGAGTACCTGTGAAGTGAAGGACTCAGTGTAGAAAATCTAATTCAAAAAGCACCACAACAGGATAGAGCAATGGATATCCAAATTAAGGGGAAACAAGTGAACAGGAAGCAATTAGTCAGGTGCTATATAAAGATAATTTGGAGCCTTCCACAGGAAACCAGTATAAATGTTAACTTGAAGCTAGACAGCAAAGCAAGGAACAGGAACTGCAGAAACCATGATGCACTCAATGTTGATGAGAGATAGGCCAGTAACTTCCCATATGGCAGAGCAACGGATTGCACAGGATAAATTTTGAAGAGAATGTGCCACAGGAAGATACTATAGAACCTTCTATAGAATACCTGCAAGAAATGGAACCAAGTAATGTTCCCTCAGTTTGCAAGAAAATGTGCTAAGAGAAGAGTTGCTTGATTTAATAGACATAGTCAGATATATCAAGATCAATGAAAGAAATAGACTGCAGAAGGTTAATAAAACCCAAAAAGTCAGAAGTCTGATAAAAGAAATAAACATAGTAATTAGGACTGTTCATAGAGATCCATGTGATCTAACAGAAGTAAACAGGATATATTACTGTGCAGCTAAATTAATAACTGATAAAAGTTCTACCACAAGAACATACGGGAGAAATAGAATACCATCATGGAAATATCTAATAGAGAAAACTATAAAGCAGTTAAGACAAGAAGTGTCACTGTTAGAAGACTATAGAAGAGGGAACAAATCAACAAAAATACTAAGAAAGATAGATGTGATAAAAGCAATGCGCAGTATTAGAATAGACCAGGATTTGTCATGCACTATCACAAATAAACTAAAAATCTCAGCACAGGCGAAAAAACTTAGAAGGTACAAATATAAACATAAAGGAAAATTACAAGATAAACATAAAAGAAAATTACAAAATAAACAATTTAATGATGACCCAAAAAAGTTTCATAGAGCATTGGAAAACAAGGTAAAAGGAATTGAAAGACCACCAAAAAAAGAAGAAATAGATACATTTTGGAGAAGTATCTATGAAAATCCTGTGGAACATAACAAAGATGATAAAAGATAGAAGAAGTAAAAGAAAGAATAAGAAGTTTAAAGGTACAGGATATGAAATGGGATGAAGTAACAGCCAGAGAGATTGAAACAAAGCTAAGAAAAGCCTCAAACTGGAAAACCCCAGGCCCAGATACAGTACCTAACTTCTAGTTAAAAGTATTAACATCTTTGCAAGAAGATTTAGCCATGAGTAAGACCTATTTATATGTGCACCCCGAATAGACACCAACCTGGCTAACAACAGGAAGAACAATGCTCCTACTTAAGAGTCAACCTGCAGGCTACCCTAAAAATTATAGACCAATAACTTGCCTTCCAACAACGTATAAACTATACACAGGAATTAATGCCGACAGAGTCTGTAGTCATTTAGAAGAAAACTCAATTATGGCAATAGAACAGCAGGGCAATAAAAGAAAGTCATATGGAACAAAGGATCATTTGTTGTTAAATAAAGTCATAGCGGAGAACTGTAAAAAGGGGAAGAATTTAAGTATGGCATGGATTGACTACAAAATAAATTTGATAATATCCCACATTCATGGATAAAAGAGTGCTTAAAAATGTATAAGATACACCCTGCACTGATTGATTACATTGCAGTGACCATGAAACAGTGGCAGACCACCTTACAATTAAGCCATGATAAAGGACAAATTATTATTCCAGGGAATAAAAATTCAAAGGGGGATATTCCAGGGTGACACACTGTCACCACTGCTATTCTGCCTTGCCCTTAATCCATTAAGTTGTCTACTTAGCTTAGGCTATGGCTATAATTTGGCTCCTAGAAAACAACGTGTAAAGACTTTTCATCTTCTCTTTGTCAATGATTTAAAAGTGTATAGCTCATCAGATGAGGAACCGAAAGCACAACTGCAAGTTGTCAAAAGTTTTTCAGGTGATATAAGAATGTCATTTGGTCTTGATAATTGTGCAAAAGCAACCTTTAAAGCAGGAAAACTGCAGCACCAAGAAAACATCAGTTTGTGACAAGAGTGTGATATAAAAGAACTTGAACAAGAGGGAGTGTATAAATATTTGGGGATTGATGAAAGATCAACAATAAAACAGGAACAAATGTGAATAAAATTTAGTAATGAGCACTTTAGAAGACTTAAATTAATCCTGAAAACAGCACTGGCATCTAGAAACAAAATCCATAAATATAAACCAATTTGCTCTTCCTCTCCTAACTTACAGTTTTGGAGTGATTGACTGGCCCCAAAGTGCATTGGATGGATTAGATAGGAAAGCAAGAAGGATGCTTCATGCTCACCAAATTATATATAAACATCAGTGCCACTGCATACCAAGATTATTTATTCCCCTTTTTGAAGGAGGAATGGGCCTCCTTGAAATTGATTACATGTACAGATCTGCAATCATGGGACTCCACAGATATCTGCTGACTTTAGAAGACCCAAATGTAGTGAAAGTTTTGAAACATAGGAAGAATAAATCTAAGATGACTACCCTGCTTAATCTAGCAGAAGCATATTGGTGTCTAGCAGGAATGGAAACCAAACCACCAGTAGATAAAAACTGGGCAGCAAATGAATGTGCCAAAAAAAAACAAAAGAAAGAATATAAAGTGAAGGACCAGATGAGTAGGCAAGAAATGTGGAAAATACATAAATATAGTTGCTAGTATAGAAAACTTCTGGAAGAACCTCATGTTGATCAGGAACATACACAGGAATGGTTAAGGAGAGGCAAATTCAAACCAAGAGATGAAAGATTAATATTGGTGGCACAAGATAGTGAGCTACATACACGTTGGTTTACAAAGTCCATCGAACATGTGAGAGAAACAGATAAATGTAGAGTTTGCAAAACAGAATTGGAAACAGTTGCACACCTAATTGCTGGTTGTGACATACTAATGGCAGAAGGACTGTATACTGAAAGGTATAATAATGTGGTGAGACTGTTGCACTGAGGATTGTGCAAACATTATGGTATTGAAGTGGCTGAAAAACACTGGAAACATGAGCCACAAAGCATCATAGAAAATGATAAAGTCTGCATCACATGGGATCATCCATTACCAACAGTTCAAAAGATAGATGCTAGAAAACCGGATATAGTGGTCCAAGAATAGAAAACAAAAGCAGCAGTGATCATTGAAATCTCCATACCCAGTGACTACAGTGTCCTGCATATAGAGAGACACAAAGTTATAAAATATTAGGATTTGCAAGCAGAAATGAGAGCAATGTGGAAGAAAGATACCTAGATATATACCACCATTTAAGTGATGTGATCAAAGTATTATAAAGGTTAAATTGCTGCTAAATAATTATGCGAAAATGAAATTAAATCCAATATAGAAAATTAATTACAAGTTATATGGACTCAAAGCAATCACTATGTAAGACTAATAGGAGTGATAAACTACAGAGGGAATTTGGCAATTTTTGAAAGGAAATTTGTTTGAATGCAAAATATAAAAAAAGTTTAATATAAGGAGCTAGGCACACAATGTCAAGTGTATATATTTATATAAGCGCAAGATACTTAAGATGGGAGAAAAAATATAAGAAATGTAACCAAGGTCAAACAAAAACTTTAAAAATTGGAATAAACTAGACAGACAAACACAGTGTGAGAGACAAGACCAGGAAGAAAATGAAGACAATTTATATAAAAATATTGATCATAATGGAAACCCATTTTATATATACATAAGATGTGTTAGGGTAAAGACATATAAACTGATAGTGTGTGTAGATTCTAAAATGTATTCTCCAACACAAATTATATTATAGATATATTTACAAAATCTTATGCAAATCAGTTTAGCTCTACAAAGGGGCTGACACAGTATACTAGTAACATTTAGGTAATTTCACTTACTGAAATTAAATTAGATTATATTGAAAAAGAACTGTGTAAACTTGATCCAAACAAAGCACAGGGAGGGGACATAATTTCTGCTAAAGACATGAGAATACTTGAGCATGAATTTAAGGTACCAATTCATTTGTCATTCACTAGGTCATTTAAGTATGGAGAGATTCCTTAGGATCAGGACCAGTGTTAGCATTTTGGGGGCCCCCAGCAAATGTCAAGTTGGGGGCCCCCTAGGCACTTCCAATATAAGTATCATTCTGTCAGTGCCACCCCTCCTAAGAAACCTTTTAGCTTGTGCTGCAAACTTTTAGGAGTAGTACGTACAGACAGACCTGTAGCTAAAAGCTCTTACATTACAACAGGCCTATACACCACACTATGTTGAGCTGTCTAACAAAGGGACACTTACAGTTACTGGCATTTAGTTGCAACAATGATACATTGCAATAACTGATGACTAGGCCTACAGTTTCAACACCCTCCGCTCCCCCCCAGTCCTCTCCTCTGATCCTCCCCCCTTTTTGGGCTCCCCATACCATGCACATTACTTTTTTCTTCCTTTTCTCACATTTTGCCTTACTCTTAGCTTTTTCAAGAAACCATAATTTTCTATATGCTCTGAAGTGCATTTTAAAGTTTTTTTTCTTTTTACACAACCTTTTCATCCAATAATGGCTTGAACAGAAATTATGATTAAGGAAAGAAATTCACTGTTGCTGTTCAATTTTAGTTTTCCTTGCACCCTTTCAACACTCCTTTCCTGTACAAGACAGCACAGTAATAATCATTTAGGAAATAACTCAAGTAAGCAAGGGCTCAAGAAGACGTAGGGTTACAGATGGTCGGACATGCATTTTACAGCATATTCTCAGCATTTTACTCCAATGGTGGCCTAAAGAAAAATCACGAAAAAAAAAAATAATTTCAGTTTTATTTTTTTCTTTAAATTGCCTTAGTCATGTATTTCAAGTGACTGCTGATATACATGTACATAGCATGCTTTCTCACCACTAACCCGCAGAGTCAGCCCCATGTATATGTGGCTGATTTGTGATTATGAGAATTATTTCAGTAATATATTCTAATTTGTTGGTCCTAGACAGTACACCACCCCTACACAAGCTATAGTGACCTTCTCTTTACACTTCTGAGGTCTGTGAGAAAAGTAAATAAACAATGATCACAAGGTCATCAGCTCAATCACAAGCTGTAATGACTTCATGTGTATACCTCTAAGGTTTGACTGTGATGAAAATTAAAGTTGTAATAACCACACAATCCTCAGCCACCCATAACCTACAGCAGCTTTCTGTACACACACATTTGAGCAGGCTGGTTTTAGAATGGGTGTGCTGAAACCAAAGGCTATTATCAGCTTTATCCTAAAATGGTCATATCTCAGCACTCTTCAGGTTAAACAGCTCAGTCAGAAAACTGATACATTTTTTCTCCTGATTTTTCTTCAACAAGCAACAGCTTTTGTGCGGGTTCCTACAGAGTCAGAGATGAGTAAGTGAGTCCCCAGTACCCATTTATACAGCTGGTGAGTGGGGGCCACCAGATTCCAAGAGGATCTAAATGTCTGAATGTTCTGTGATATATTTTATGTCTTACTTTTGAAATAGAATTACTCGTTAGGTACATTTTTTACTGATACCCAGAAGAATAATGTCTGTGTCCTGGCATTATTGGGTGCATTGTTGTTGTTGTTGTGTCTTTGGTTTTTCCCGGTTAGGAGTCGCCACAGTGGAACTCCGGTCCGCTAATGATTGGCAGTAGATTTTTACGTGCCGAGTTGCCAGCCCTGATGCAAAACTTTCAATGAAGGTACGCCCATTCATTCATGTCTCCACAGAGAAGATGCTCTAGCTGAGAATCGAACAGGACAATGTCTTACTGTGAGGCGACAACGCTACCGCAGCACCACCATCGCAGTACGTGCACATATAAAAATCAGTGATATTTTTTACATAGACACACACAAGCATAAGCCATAGTGATACTAGTTTTGTACTTATTTCAACAAAATGCAATACATTGTGCAACACTGGTACTGCCACAGCAGATCAGTGTTTGCTGTTTAGCAGTCATCAAACAGCAGCAGGAGTAAGTCACTTATTTACCTCATTGAGCAGTAATGCATACCCATCACTGTCCCTGATTTCACAGACCTTCCCTGATTTTGTTCATACTTCTGCTTTCTCCTTGGTAAAAAGTTTGATTTGCTGGTTAATCGTTCAGGATTACAAACAGTCAATTAATCCAGACATCTGAGTTTTATAATTATTGTTCAAAAATATGTGTTGATGCAAAAGGTGTTATTCTATTAATGTTTTAAGCAAATTAGAGTAATATTTAAAATGTAGTCCTGATTCTGAGCCTTTATTCTATTATTTTTGGGATTGCACTGAATTCTTAAGTGATGAAATTGAGAGTTATAGTATCGGGTGTTCTGCTTGTACTTATCAAACTCCTTGAAAGAGAAAATTATCCTTGATACTCAGAAGTATCAGCTCTTAAAATCCAGAATTTGCACTGACATAAGTCACTTCGGGCTGCTGATCTCTAGTGCTTAACTTGCTCATGTTCATTATCAGCTTCACTCTAACAGGGTCATATCACAGCCCTGTTCAGGTTAAAGAGCATAATTAGTAAATTAATATGTTTTTTTCTTCCACATTTTTCCCCAACCAGCAGCAGCTTTTGTGGGGCACCCACACAGTCAAGGATGATTAAGGGGGGGGGCTGCAGCCACGGGTATAGCAGGGACCTAAAGCTGGCTATGTAGTTAGTTTTAGTGGAGAAAATTAGTTTTAGTGGAGAAAATGTCCAACAGCAGGGGTTAACTAAGCCAGGGGCACTATGTCAGTAGTAAAATATTTAATGGAATTGTGATGCCTGTTAGTTGACAAAACACTGTTAATACAACTAGAAATATATTTGGATTTTAAAGGGGGTATAAATAAGAGTTATTACCCATGTGGTTTATTAAGTATACAAGAATGCTCTACAGACGTGTTACAAAACATCAAGATAAGATAACTTGCTGTGGTTGGGGGCCCCCAGCGACTGCAGGGTTCGCTGGTGCCTAAAGCCGGCTATGCTTAGGATTAAAGGTATGCACTTGTTAAACTAATTAACACCTATTTGCTGTGGAATGTCACACCTCTAGTCACCTACACACAGCTTGCATTCCTGGGTACTTTCTGAAAAAGAAATTTAAAAGCATAGGTAAATGTAAATATTTTGTGAACAGTAAAAGCTATTAAAACTGCACAACTGGCAATGTTATCAGTAAGAAGTATTGTTTACAGTGATAATAGTCAGTGCACTCCTAGTGTCACTATACGTACTATAATTAAAATCACATGGACCTCAATTTATATTTTTTTGCTAAACTTTCACAAATTCTCAGTTCTTGGAAATTGTACAAGCTAGACACATTTTGTTAGAATATTTTTGTTAACCTCACAAGACACTTCCAACAGCTGGAAAGACCACAAAAGCACCTCACCAACATAATTACTGGTCTCAAACATATGTCTTATGCAGCCTGACTGAAAAAACTCCAGCTGTATTCAGTGGCATATTGCTTACTCAGAGGTGATCTCTGCCTGACTTACAAAGCCATGTCCAGCTCGGAATTGATGGACATGCTCCACCTAAAGAAATCCAAGTCACTGTGAGCCACGGGCTCTAGTGAGCTAAACCTTGCCACAACAATAAATAGAACATTCTGGAGGGATAGATTCCAGTCACGGAGACTCCCCATGCTTTGGAACAAAATTCCTAACTACATTAGGCAGAGCCCCTCACTAACACTCTTCAAGAGAAGCCTTGACAAGTGGATGGGTAACAGAAAATACACCCCTGGGTTCACTTCATTGGCTCTGCTTGACAGAGGCTCAGTTAATTAATCAATGGGGCAGCAAAAGCCGACACACTCTGGCTAGGCTTATAAATGCCCTCGGGCAGATAGCCTAGTACCTGCCTATGAACCTATGGTAATGTACATGGGGATGAATGCCTTTTAACAACATGTAGAAATACATTTTTGTGTTTTTTTTTCTTCTCAATGGGATATCAGGAGTATAGTAAATATGGGTATCTTTTTGGCACCGGTGATGCATTAAAGCAAATGATAGTTACAGGAGTCCTTGGTGAGACATTTGTTGAAGAGCACCATGGCCATTATATTTATATGATTTCATCATAGTCTATGGCAGTATACCATCTTAGAAGGAATACATTCCATTAACGTACTATGCACGCCTTTTGTACCAAAATGTCTTAGTAGATATCCCTGAATTTTCCATTGTGACATATATATGCGACAGGTTCCAAAAGACTAGCTCCAATTGTGACTTATTCCAGTGCAAGCCCATTTTATAGACAGGCTTTACACTGAAGTAAGTCACTTACTCTGAGAAAAAAAAGTCTTTTGGAATGTGGCCCATGATTGAAACTATTTATAGCTTCAGACTGCAACAGCTACTGACACCTATTTATGATAGTATACATAATTCAAAACTAACAGGTACTTGGTCTGTTCATTGATATGACAAGAACATTTGAAATTAAATCATAACTTACTCCTCTACAGACATAGCAAATTCAGTCTTGGGGCCCAAATATAGTAGGATAGTTTCAAAGTTACTTGCCAAAACAGGACATTCCAAGTACTTCTAGAAAACTGACTTTCAGCTGAAGGCACTATTGACATAGGAGTTCCAGAGGTCATGCATCCTTGTCCCATAGTTATTTTTCCTATTCCTCAATGATAGCTATACATACCTGCAGCTTGGTCCTTTCTCCTGATGCTGTTTTACTACTTGAATGATTTATGGCTACAATCACCTGCATTAGAAGCTGAAGTTAAGTGCAAACTTGCAGTGCTGTATTTTAGTCTTCTGTTAAGTACAGACTTGCAGTTTTAAAAGTACTGTATTTCATTTTTTCTGTTACCTAATTGTTTCACTGAATAGTGTGCTGTGTGTCTCTCTCCACAGTTATGTAGATAGTTCCCCAATCACCCTCCCTGTTCTTGTCCTGGTGTTAGTGTTGGTGGTAGTGGAATTGCCCGCCCCTCCTGTAAGTCTGTATTTGAACACTCCTCCTGGGTCCATCTCATTTGCTCACTTAACCGAGTACAGTGATATCATATTCTGAGTCTAGTGGTCACTCTACTTAATACAGAGAGAAGATTTGAGAAGGCCAACCCACTTAGGTTCTTCCTTCCTCTCTCCTTGCACTTTACCAACAAAAAAAAATTGCACTTTATTCATCTGCTTTTACTGTTTTTCTGTTTCCTCCTACTTTATTTTGCTGTTGCCTCTTCTTAAAAGTACTCAATTTTATTTATTCTGCTGCATTTATTACTGCTTAGTAGCCTGATTAAATTCTAACTGTTATTCTAAGTTTTGGTTTAAGCACTTGGGCTTCATACCAGTTGTTTTACATTAAGAAGGTTTGTGGTCTGCACTGTTGTGGCAGGACAAGTAGCTTACATCCTTCTAAACTAGGAATTGTTGATTGAAGGCTCAGTGTCTGCTATTCTAAAAGTATATTAGTTCTGGTTTAAGCACTTGGGCATCAGCCCAATTATTCTACATTAAAAGGGTTTGTGGTCTGCACTCTTGTGGGAGGAGAGACTGGATTCTGCCCTTCTGAGCTGGGCATTTCTGGTCACAGGCTTATTGTGCCTGCTTATTTCAACTGTTTCTTTCTGAAATTGGTGCGCCTTGTTGCTGTAGCACAGACCAGATTCAGGCTTGCTGAATCTAGCTTTGTTTGTATAACATGAGCAGTGATCCAGGCCGTCTTTTTTTGGAGAAGGTTCCCCTGCACCCTAGTGGCAGGAGTGTGCAGTTAGAACTTTTCTGATTGAAGACTGCTGGAACAGGGCTCAGTTATTAGTTTTTTTCTTGTTAATTGGGTAACTTGTTTAAATCAGATTATTTGTTTTCTATTGTTTTATATATAAAAAATATTTTGCACTTTATTCATCTTCTTTTACTGTATTTGTATTTCTTCCTACTTTATTACTAGGGGCATTGACTACAACTCTGATCTGAGATATATAACAATAAGTATCCTTTTTTGTGCATTTAAAGTGTTTTTTTTATTGTATCTGCTTTACTTTCTGAAAAAATATACTTGTTTCTTGCCTTTCTAAGCTAGTATAGTCCAGTTTTCTGGTTAGTGCTGAATTCAGGGCTGTGTTACAAATATCTGTGTTTGCCCATACCTTACTTGGATAGAAGGAAGTTTCTCTGTTCACCTGTGAGAGAGGGAAGCTTTGAGCAGCCTATCTGTCCCTGGAGGAGTGGTTTCAACCCAGAAATTAGTAGTTTATTGGCCATTTTGGGCTAATTTCTATCTCTTTCATTTCCCTGCTATAAAAACCGCATTTGCCTGGTTTTGCATGCCGGGCAGCACTGGTTAGCTAGGGTATAACTATTCCTGGCTCCACAAAGTCTCCTCTTCAATTATTCCCTTGGAACTAGATAAACTTTCAACTTAAGCACTCAAGCCATTCATTTCTCAGCATGGCACTTGCTCAAAACTCATAGCAAGCACTTATAAACCCTAGCACTAGACCCCCTAGACTGTACAAAAGGACAAGGCTCTCTATTCGACCTTACCAGCCATTCAGTAAAACAGTTCACTGTACCTATCCAGGCATGTCCAAAGGGCAGTTTCAGGTGTACTCTCCAGTCAAACAGGTGAATCTGGGCATTTTGAGGCAATGTTACAACTGCCTCATGTACACAGACAACTCTCTCCTCCTACCACCAAACACTAATACATGCGAGAGATGCAATCATACAGCCAAACTGGAGGCTAAGCTCTCTCAACTCAAGACTGGGTCAGACAATCAAGAGGAGAAGGGAAATACTTGCATCACACCACCAGTCTCACATAGACCCATTAAACCAGCACCAGCAAAAAACACATGAAAACATACTCGGAGGCTCTAAATAAAAATCTTCAAAAGCAACAGAGACCTCAAAAGCAGACATCCAAGCAACCTCCACCCCCCCAACACAAACCACAAAACAGATACTTCAAAAAAACGGTGTGCCATGCAATCACAGCCCTTAAGGCAAAATAATATACCCAACATACTAGTAATAGGTGACTCTATAGTCAGTCACACTAATGTCACACTCACTAGGCTGAATAAGGAGAAGGATACTGTTAGCTGTCTGTCGGGTGCCAGGATCCACCAGATAACACAAGGATCAACTGGTCAACACTCCCACAGGAGGTGACAACATATTGGACCTGGTCACCATCAACATGGGCGACTGGTGTTCCACACCGGAGGTCAACCCCTTGCCGGTTAGATCTGACCATAAACAAATCATGTTGGATATCCACATTCCGCCCCCATCCCCGGACAAGGAAACCACCATGAAAAACTTTTCAAAAGCAAACTTCCCGTTACTTAAGAACGAGGTGGAAAGTTTCAAAGCTCCCATGCTAAAGGATAACGCTGTCCAAGCTGCAAAATCCTTTACTAATGCATTCTATGGGCACCTACAAGAATGCATGGATTGTGCTATCCCCAAGCAAAACTAAGACTCTATAGTCAGTCACACTAATGTCCCACTCACTAGGCTGAATAAGTAGAAGGTTACTGTTAGCTGCCTGTCGGGTGCCAGGATCCACCACATAACACAAGCACTCAGGTCACTCCAGAACAAGTACAAATATGACTCTGTCATTGTCCATGCTGGTGTGAATGACCTGAGCCATACCTCCCCGGACTACATGAAAAGAGACATGGTAGAGCTCTCTGATCACGTAGCCCAGGCCAGTATGACCCTGACACTGAGTAGCATTCTGCCCTCACCAAGAATGATACCACGGTATAAAAAAATATATATCAGTGTCAACAATTGGCTAAGTTTCTGGTGTCATTCAAAGGGGATCCAGTGTCTGTCTGCCTGGGATGACATGCTCGAGAAGCCACACTGCTTCACTAGAGATGGCTTGCACCTGTCACCCTTAGGCTTTCAAATACTGGTCAAGGCTCTTACCATGCCCATAATGCCTTTTTTAGGCAAGGCTCAAAAGACAAACCTCAAACTGCACACACTCAAGGCACTCCTCAGTATGGAGAAAATCGATATATGTGCAGTAACAGAAACCTGGTTTAAGGCTCCAGAGAGCACCCCAGCACTATCAGGCTTCAACTCATACTATACATTTTGGCCACAGAACCTGAACCGAAATACAAAAGAGGGGGCGTATCCATATTCATCAAGGATACCCACACCTCCAGGTTAGTGGCACAGCACGATGCTTCAGAGATCATGCATGTGCAACTAACAATGGACAAAACTGCAATTCAAATTGTAGCTTGCTACAGATCACCCACCATATCCTAGGACACCCATTCCACATTTCTGAAAACACTGGGAAACATAAAGGTCCTACCAAACACCATAATATTGGGTGATTTCAATTACCCAAACATTAACTGGGAGAACTACTCAAGTACTAACTCTCTTTCCCAACATTTCCTAGAATTTATAAACTCAAACACCCTGGATCAACTGGTCAACACTCCCACAAGAGGTGACAACATATTGGACCTGGTCACCATCAACATGGGCGACCGGTGTTCCACACCGGAGGTCAACCCCTTGCTGGTTAGATCTGACCATAAACAAATCACTTTGGATATCCACATTCCACCCCATCCCCGGACAAGGAAACCACCATGAAAAACTTTTCAAAAGCAAACTTCCTGTTACTTAAGAACAAAGTGGAAAGTTTCAATGCCCCCATGCTAAAGGATAACGCTGTCCAAGCTGCAAAATCCTTTACTAATGCATTCTATGGGCACCTACAAGAATGCATGGATTGTGCTATTCCCAAGCAAAACTAAGACTCACTCTTCCAAGAAAAGGAAACCAGTCTGGTGGGCCCCTGCCATAAACAAGCTATACAAGAGAAGGAGGAAACTAGTACAGAAAAGAGTGAAATACCAAGAAGAGAAGATATCCATGATTAGTATCAGCAAGAAACTACAATCCCTCATAAAATCATCCAAGGCGAGCTTCGAAAGAAAAATTGACAAGGTCTCCAAAGATAACCACAAGGAATTCTTTAGCTATGTCAAGAATCTAAGTGGCAGTACTCAGATCTGCTCGGAGTTAGTGCAGAATGGCACAAAATACACTGAACCGACTGATATTGCCAACATCCTGGCAGACAGGTTCTGTGAAAACTTCACCCCCAAAAGGGCCCATAACCATATCAGAAGAATGTAGAGCCCCTGAAATCACAGACATTCAGGTTAAAACAGCCCTCTGCAAGCCAAAAATACAGCATCAATGGGACCAGACGGTGCCCCAGGCTGTGTCCTACATGAGTTCAAAGATGAACTAACCCCTCACCTAAACACACTGTTCAAACTCAGCCTCTCCACAGGCTACATATCCATAGAGTGGCGCACAGCAATGGTTATTCCGCTCCACAAAGGTGGAGCCACAACAGACCCTAGGAACTATTGCCCTATAAGCCTGACTAGCTTGGCCTGCAAGGCTATGGAGCACATCATCATGGAACTCATTAACAGAGACATTGGGAACCTCCAAACACTAGACCCTACCCAGCTCAGCTTTGGTAAGTGCTGATCATGCCTCCTAAACCTGGTGGACTTCTTTGAGACAGTTACCAAGGCTATAGATGAGGGAAAGGTGGTACACAGAGCCTCCCTAGACCTCACAAAAGATTTAGACACCATTCCCCATTCTGGTATTATAGACAAACTCACCAGCCTGAACATAAACCCCTATGTCACAAGATGGGTTGCCACCTGGCTCACGGACAAAATCCACATGGTGAGAGTTTCAGGAGCTAGGTCTGACTCTAAACCGGTTACAAGTGGTATTCCCCAGGGCTCAATCCTAGGACACCTCTTGTTCAGCATATACTTCTCAGAGGTACAGGCAAGCACAGGAGGACTATGTCTGACCAAGTTCACAGACAACTGCAAACTAGGGGTTGTAATTGACTCTCTGATTGACACAGACATCCTCAAAAAGGGTCTCACTGAGATGGATACCTGGTGTCAAAATCATGGCCTCAAGCTAAATGCCAAAAAGTGCATAGTCATCCCCTTTGGAAAAACAAAGTACCCACAAACTACCACATAGGTGGTAGTCCCCTAAATATGGAAGATGTAATAAGGGATCTGGGGACCCAAGTAGATAGTAATCTCTCCTTTGATAATCATATTGCCAAAATGGTTAGAAACTCCTTCTATGTGGCCCACCTAATGAGAAAAGGGTTCGCATCCAGATCAAAAGAGGTCATTGTGCCCCTCTACTCATCACTACAGACCCATCATAGAGTACAATGCCCCATTTGGGATGTACCTTACAAGACACCTGTAACAGCTGGAAAGACCACAGAAGTACCTCACCAAGAGGATCACTGGCCTCAAACAGATGCCCTATGCAGCTTGACTGAAGAAACTCCAGCTGTATTCGGTTGCATACCGCCTACTCAGAGGTGATCTCTGCCTGACATACAAGGCCATGTCCAACCCAGAATTGATGGACATGCTCCACCTAAAGAAAAACATATCCCATCGAGCCACACGCTTTAGGGATCTAAACCTCACCACAACAATAAATAGGACGTGCTGGAGGGATAGATTCCTGTCCCGGAGACTTCCCATGCTTTGGAACAAGATTCCAATCTACATTAGGCAGAGCTCCTCGCAAACACTCTTCAAGAGAAACCTTCACGAGTTGATGGGAAACAGAAAGTTTACCCTGGGGATCACTTAAGTGGCTCTTCTGGACAGAGGCACAGGGAACTAATCTAAGGGGGCGGTGAAACCCAACACATTCTGGCAAGGCTTATAACCCTAAGCATGCCTTTACTGTTCATCTCAAACTACGTGCATTATAGATGTGTCACTGGGTGAGTAAAATATGCTCATAATCATTCCTCTGAAGTCTAACATTATCATATATGACACCCCACAAAAACTCACTAAATCCCAAAATCTAATTATTACTGATTCAGGTGGAAACTCACCTAATGATCACTTTGGTTCCTACTCTCTCATTGGTCAAACATACTGATAATATTATTAGCAAAACACTCCACCAATTAAAATTAAGCTACAGAATTTCACACCTCCTCACTCCTGCATTTTGTAATGCTACAGGTAAAAGTGTGTCTGTCACTAAAATCAAATATGGGCTCCCTCTGCTAACCTTACATTTCAGCTTGAACATACAAACTGGGTGGTCTAATGGTTAAGGTGTTTTCCTTACAAACACAAGGCGCAGGATTTGAGTCTCACAAGGCATAATTGGCTAGGCTTAAACTGGCTTGCAAGGGCAGTTATCTTAGTACTAACCTATGAACTGCTATTAACAAAATCTGCAGATCTGTTCTTTTTGCAGAACCATGAACTCATCACTGCCAGCATCTTCTACAGTGGTATAATTGGCCACA
Organism: Protopterus annectens; assembly: GCF_019279795.1. Taxonomy (NCBI): domain Eukaryota; kingdom Metazoa; phylum Chordata; order Ceratodontiformes; family Protopteridae; genus Protopterus; species Protopterus annectens. The sequence goes on along the minus strand of NC_056731.1, from coordinate 497,487,977 downwards.
TTTCTTTACAGGTGTCAAATCTAAAACCTGTTAAAATGGGACACTACCCCCCAAAATAAATTACAAATCAAGGAGCCTTATCTTCACACTTAGAGACTGTCAAGAAGGTAGCATTACCCTCATTAGACCTTGTTTTAAAACCTTCACATGAGCAAGAGTTACATCTAGGCTAGGCTCAGCTGTGTAGAGTCACCTACCTTCAAAAGTGAGGTAGCTCTTCAGTTTATTTAGAAAAAAGCTAAACAAACCACTGATTACGGACACCAAATGCTCTTGCTTCTGTGGCAATAGTAGCTTATGCTGCACTCACATCTTTCTTGTAAAGATATACTTTTAACAAATGACCACAGGTTGAAAGCCTACCTTAATTGTACATACTGTAGATAATATTGCATGCATTTATAATTGTAAATTTTGTCACTGTACTATGTACATCTCTGTGTATTCTTTATTTTATGTATAATTTTTTGTTTGTATCTAGCACCATAGCGCCCGGGTCTTGGCTACCATTCCACTTACCGAGTTATCAAACTGAAATAAATAAATAAATATAAATAAGTTGTGAGATTAACCTCAGCAAATATATTTATTACTGATGCCTCAGTTTCTTTCAATGGCTTCAAAATATTTATGTGGTACATCTCTTTTAATTTTCTTTTGTTAGTTTATCTCACTTTGTAATTTATTTCAGTTGTCTTTTCTATATCTTCAAAAGGTCGTTGTAAATCTGCAAGTAATTTTTTCTTGGCTATGGGTACTATCACAACTATTCTGCCTCCTGTTTTGAGATTTTTGAGATGTGCATTTCTATTTGTTCTTGTTGTGTTTTCTATGCCCTTTACATATGTTCCCTTACTATTATTATCCTCATCTGTATAACTGTAAAATGCTCTAACACACTTTTCAAGGAGGCGCTTTCCATTTCCTGGACTTCATTTACTATATGCAGTATTAAGCACCAGTGATGTCGTCTATATAGCAGTTCAAAGAGAGTGAACCCACATGAGGCTTGAGGTATATCCCTCTGAACAAAGATGATATATGTGAGCAACTGATCTAAATTTTCCATCATTTTCAATAGCTATCCTTAAAGTATAGTATTAAGTTATATTAAAATATTCAGTTGGCCCATTTGTATGTAGATTGTATGCAGAGGTCCCTAGCTGTTTTACCTTAAAGAATTAGAAAAGGCAATGCACTATTGTAAACATAAATGGGCTACTTGACTCCATAGGAACTTATGAGGAAATTACTGCCAAGGGAAAGCAGAAGTACTACTACTTTAGCTATAGGACTGGCATTAACTCTTTCTAGAGACACTGCTTCAGTACATTTTGTTCATAATCTGGTATTACCACTACATACTGGTGCCCCCACCCCCTTCGTCTTCACAAGTGGATCAGTAGTGCCTATTGCTGTTAATTCAAATGTAATTGTTACTCTAGGCAAGGGTATCAAAGGATTCCTACACCTGGATTTGCTGCTGTTCTTTGACATTTTGGACAAGCCGCATAAAAGTTTTCTATTTCCTTAATGATACCAGGCTAGCAAATTCTGGCAAAAATCCTAACCATTGTCTTAGCCATACTTGGGTGATTAAGTAAAACATGGCTGTGTGCCAACTTCATTACCAGTGTTATAAGAGGATTTACCAGCAAATGTTGGCAGCACTATCTGTTCTCTTTATTTAGTCCCCCTGTAGAACAAGTAATTTCACTGTCCAAAGTATGAATATGAAGTGGTCATCCCAGCAGTAACATGTATAAAGCCATGACTACTGCCCAGGTGACCGGAGTTGGATAATCAGGTTGCGTGATTGATGGTACTGGCAAAATGGATGGGCTGTGGCTATCCTGGAGATTGGCTTCCAGCTGGCAATGCTTGAGGTTGCAGTGTTGAGAGACAGGGGACATAGGACAGGAGCATGTATGGGAGGTGCATGTACTGTGACTAAGTCATTGAGGGTGGCTCCTGTGCTGCATGTGAAGACGCATGTGTGCATGTACATGGGTGTGCTGGCAGTACCTACAGTGATGCAGGTACGCATGCCAACATCAGAGAGGAGGTTAATGCCCTACAGCAATGTGTTTTCAATTGCCAGGATGCCAGAGAGAGCATGGGTGTTCCTCAATGTTTAACTAGATGATGGCCTCCCACATAGACTCCCACCCTGGTAGATCTGAGGATGATCTTCCCTGCCAGGGAATAAATTGTCCCTTGTGCTAAAGGGAAGGCTTGATAGTCAGTAGGCAGAGTATAAAAAAGGTAAGAGAAAAGTATGGGTATGTAGTGGATCTCTGTTCATTTCTTTCTCCTCTACTCTAGCTACATACTCTGACTCTGCTTCATGAATTGTCTTCCTACTGTGCCTTCTTAAAATTTCAATGACATATCTGTAAGACAGACAGATCACTATTGCTTCTATTACTGGCCTGATAGGAGGTATAGCATCATCCCCTTCAAAGGCTGGAACATTGTTTCCCCTTCATCTAATTTATCTCCTAAAAAGTATATTTTACCAAAGTCATTTTCTTCTGCAAGAAATACTAACAGCTTCCTTACAGTTGTGTTTGTTTTGTTCTTAGTCTTCCTTGTTTCTGTCTGATTCTCTGGTGCAGCACAACAAGAAAAAGCTTATGATTCTGTACCCTTCTCTGTGTTTCCTTAGCAAAGTATCTATCCTAGTTTCAATTCTCTTAAAGTGATTCTAACTATGAGCCCACTACTTATAGCCTTTGTATTAACTTATTTTGTTACTTTCACCCATAGTTTCTTTCTCTGCCTCATCTGGACTGGGGATGTCTTTCCATGCTAGCACAGTAATGACCTTTATTGTTAGCTTACCAACTGGAGTGTTTTGGTAGGACTTTGTGTCACTTTATTGAAACCATTAATCCAAATCCAAATGCTATTCCTTTTGAGTTTCCACTTCCACACTTTTTTCTTTGCTGGGTCTGTTGATCTATGTATCTGTGACAATTTTCAAAAGTTCTCTAAACTGGAAGAAGTCTTGGTCAATTGGCATGCATACATTGTTAGGTACTAAAAATACAGGACTGAACTCTGTGCCTAGAAGAGACTGCATTTCTACTGTGGTTACATGGAATTCTCTTTCATCGCCTTGTACACACACCATTTCAGTTTTTTGTTAACCTGCAACATAATACTTACACCAATTGTGATTTATTTAATGAAGTCATGCTTCCTGAGTCTAATAACGCCTGTAACTCCTTTTCTTCTGCTATAATACTGCATTTAACAGGTTTGATTATAGCACAATAACAAAAGGTAGATTCAATATTTCTTTCAGCAATAAAAAATTGGCATAGGGGCAGCTTTTATATACAGATTGCTGTTTTCCAGCCTACATGTAACAGCTAGTTTTTGCAGGTGCAGCATTGTTACTGTTAATTCTGTAGTACTTTCCTGTGTGTCCTAACAAAGCACACTAAAAATACTAGATCATAATGTAATCTGATTGTTCACCAGGCAGAGCAAAACGTATGTGAGGAATTCTTTTTCCTTTGTGAATGCAAGACAGATTTAACATTTCTTACTTCCATTTACAAGAGCTCTGCTGAAATATCTAAAATTTCAGAAGATTTAAAGTCACTCTGAGTGCCCTTCTAAAACTTTCTACTATTTTCTCTTATTTTGAATCATTACATCAAATTCTAAACATGACGTTATATGCGTTAAATCATCCATTTGTGATCTTACCAATTTGTCCATAAGGAATGCAACTTTAAAGCCTGTTTTCTGTTGAAGTATATTGTTCAAATACTGAACGGGAGATAATGCAGCTGTCCCCCAGTATGAGCCTCTTCAGTGGAGCAGTTGTTTTTGGAGCTCCCACTTAGGTGACCTGCTAATTTAGCAGTGGGCGTAATGATTAAGGTGTTTATTTCACAGACACAAAGTACATGGTTTGATTCTCCTCTTTGAGGGAAAATGGGTTAAGCTTAAAATGACATACAAGGGCAGCGAGCTAGTGCTTCCCCGTGAATCAGTGTACTGTTATTCCTGCTTTTAGTAGGTCTTGGTCACTTACCATGCAATGCTTCTAGACAGTTGTGGCAGTCTTTGATATCCTTGAATAACTTTTCTCTTTAGAACATGAACAGATATAACTGAAGAACATAAAGAACACAGGCCTGTTTCTAAGAGAAACCCCCTTTCTGTGCCATGAGAATTCTGTTCCCAATATTATGGGTACAAGGTTAATACATAAAATTTAATTTATCGTCTTTCACCGAGGTAGAAAAAAATGAGCCCCGAGTAGCCATAATCAGTAATTACCTCATTAAGTAATAGCACCAGAAGTACATTTCATTCTCATTTGGGAAACAGTGTGGGAAATTATTTGGATATAAAAAGGCCACAGAAGACAGTTTTACAGAAAACTGTGTTTTATTGCTTGCAGAAAACCACCAGAGTTCAGCACGCAGCACAAAACTAATTAGAAACTAGGTCTGTAAACTTCCAAACTTAGGCTTATTTACAAGAGACAAGACAAAAGATTTCTTCAGCTTGAGGAAGTAATGTAAATCAAGATAGACAGTTCTTATACATAATTTCTGGACATACATTCTCACTGGTTTGTGCATGCACTTTCATAGCTCAACTTCCTGATACGCATTTTGAAACAATTCAGTACTTGTAGATAGAAAACAGTTTAGTCAAGTACCTGCAGCTTTAGCAGAAGTTTTCACATAGGCAATTCATTCTCCTCACACCGGAGAAGAACTTCACAAACACCTGTCCATACCTCCAACAGAGGATATACAAATACTTTTCAGTTCCTTGACAGCCCCAGAGACAACTCCTAACTCTCTCCTTCAGGAATCTGCCATTTCTATCAGTAGTAAACATTCTGCACTCTAACCAAAACTAGCTCTGCTATCGTTTACCTGGAGCATTCTCTGCCCCAGTTTGCCTTTGACTTAAAGGAATAATTTGTTGTTTAATCCTTGCAGTATTTTTCAGCTGTTGCATTTTCATCTTACTATGCTCACTGCCCCTATAATACCTTGAAATGCAGTTCCTGAAAACACAACTCCTTTGTCTTAATTCTTTGGTTACAATACCTTGACTGCCGATAGCATCTATAACCAGGTGCTCACATTTATGTATTAATTTAAAGGACTCAGATTGCCCACATAGCAGAACAAGTATTTCTGTCAGTGTAGTAAGCACCCCTGCAATCCTCCCATGTGAGGCATTGCCCTCACCAAAATCTAATACTTACACTTTGACACCACTCAGAGAAAACAGTATAAATAACAGACCAATAAATTCTCAGTCTTCCTCTGTGTTATCATGAACTCTGAGATGAAAAACAAATCACTACAACTACTTACAATCAAACTCAAATGAGAAAATACCCACTCAAGGATCTGTCTTCAAACTAATAAAATCCAGGCAAATGGATGTAAAGCAACTAAAAGGCCACAGTATTGTTCATACTGTGTTGCACAGGTGCAAAGCTGGTGACATTTGTATGACTGGCAGATAGATCTAGTCTTTAATCATCATCGCCAGCCCCCTTTTTCCCATTTCTTCTACATGGGGTCGGGGTATTGTGTTAAATGTCGCCAACTCTCTTGATTCACTGCCTTCAACACTCATGCCTGATTGTCACAGATCTTCTTTCACACAATCCATCCACCTCTTTGCTGGATATCCTTGCTTCCTCTTACCTTCTTCCTTTCTCTCCCAAATCTTCCTCACCAGATTGTCTTCTGTTTTTCTACATGTGCCCAAACCACCATCATCTGTTCTCTTTGATCTTTTCTGCAATTGGAGCTACGTTGGCTTCTGCTCTTATGCCCTCATTTCTTTGTCTATCCCACAGTGTGCATCCCACCACCTTTCTCAGGCACTTCATTTCCATCACCTCTAGCTTCTTCAACTGTTCAGCCTTTACTGCCCAGGTTTTTGTACCATACATTAGTACTGGTCGCACCACTGGCTTGTACACCTCGCTTTTCATCTTCTTTGGCATTCTTCTGTCATAGACTACACTTAATACTCTATGCCGGTTGGCTACAGCCCCTCTGATTCTAGCTCTGACCTCTTCATTCAGGCTACCCTTCTCCTCAACCACTCCTCCCAGATACTTGAAGCTGTTTACCTGTTCCACTATCTTCCCTTCTATCTCTATTCTCAGCTTCTTCTGATTTCCCCAATTTGCTGCCATTACCACCATCTTATCTGTGCTTAGTTTCATCCCATGTGCCTTCAGATTTGCATTCCATTCTCCTATCCTTTGCTGAAGTTCAAGCTTAGAGTCTGCCTGTACTGCCACATCATCTGCATACAGCAGCTTTGTTGCTCTGTCCCCTCTAACTTGTTTGCTAATGTAGTCCATCACCAGTATGAACAGCAGTGGGCTCAGAGCTGAACCCTGATGTACAACCACTCCCACTGGGAACCCCTCTGTGAAGCCGAACACTGTATGTACTTGAGTCACTGGGTCCTTGTACATAGCCTGCACTAATTCTACCAATGTTTCTGGGACTTTAAACCACTGCAGTACTGCCCAGATCAGCTTTCCTGGGACCTTGTCATATGCTTTCTCCAAGTCTAGGAATGCCCAGTTAGACTCTGTCCTCATTTCTAGCTTCTTCTCAAGTAACTGTCTCAGTGCAAACATTGGGTCGATTGTGCTGCATCCTGATCTGAATCCAAACTGTTCATCTCCCATCTTACATTCTACTACTCTGCATATCCATTTATCAATGACTCTCTCCAGAACTTTCATGCAGTGTGGTATGAGTTTGATCCCTCTGTACTGCCCACAGTTGTGGATGTCCCCTTTGTTCTTGTACACTGGCACAAGTATGCTTATTCTCCAGTCATCTGGTATATGCCTTTCTCTCCACACTGCTATTAGCACCCTCAGGAGCCATTTCCCCCTATCTCACCCAACGTCTTTATCATATCTGCTGTAGTGCTGTTCTTACTTCTTCTACGGTGGGCTCCTCTTCTTCTCTAATTGTAGGCTGTTTCTGGGGCAGTACAGCTTCTGTGGGAATTTCTTCATTCAGAAGCTGCTGGAAATACTCCTTCCATCTGCCTTTGATGTCCTCTGTGCTGGTAAGCAGGTTGTTGCTGACATCTCTTATGAAGGGTGTCTGACTGCTTCTTTATCTTTCTGTCTTTGCCTTGCAACCTGATATAGTTTCTTTGTGCCCCTTACTGAGTCACTTTCCAGAAGTTGGTAGAGTGCTTCCGATGCCCTGTTCATTGCTATTGCAACTTCTTTCTTAGCTTTTTTGTTAGCCATCCAGTAGTCCTTCCTAGCCTGGTCAGTTTTTTTTCTATCTCCCATTTCTTCCTGCACTCCTTCTTTCTTTTGATGACATCCTGGACTTCTGCATTCCACCACCAGCTTTCCTTATGTACCTTATTTCCATACCTGGCTTGGCCACATATCTTTTCTGTAGTCCTAACACATGCTGTTTTTAGACGCTGCCACTCCTCCTCAACTCCACCTATTTCCTCCTCTTCTTGGTGTGCTAGAGCCCTGAGTAATTCCTTGAACTGCTGTATTTTCTCTCCAGTCAATTTCCCGGTCTTCAGCCTGGTCTCTGTTGACCTTACAGCCTTCTCTGACTTGTGGCAACTAATGGTTTATGCTGTGGGCTGACAGTTTCACTGGGGATGACTTTGCAATCATGGATTCTACCCCAGTCATTGTGACTTTGCAATCATGGATTCTACCCCAGTCATTTTTCCTTACTAGGAGGAAGTCTACCTGAGTTGCATGTTGGCTACTCTTGTATGTCATCTTGTGACTGTCTCTCTTTCTGAACCATGTGTTGGCTACCATCAAGCCATTTGCCAGAGAGAAATCTAGATTGGCTTCTCCTTTTTTATTCCTGTTACCCCACCCATGTGGACCCAGGCAGTCGTCATATCCTGTTCTGTCTGTCCTGATATGTGCATTCAAGTCATCCATTATCAACACCAGTTCATGTTGTCCTGATTTATCTAGTAGGTCCTGCAACTGCTGTCTGAATGCATTATTTTCCTCACTATCACATCCCTGCTGTGAACCATATGCTGAAATTATGACTACTGCCCATCATTACACTGCCATGAGTCTGTCATTAAGTCTGATGATATCCCTCACTGCCTTCTGAAGCCTCTATCTCACCACAATTTCTACACTATTTCTAGCCTGTCCCCCACCTGAGTAGTAGAGTCTGGATCCCAAGCCAAGTGGCTTTGCTGCACTGCCCTTCCATCTCATCTCTTGGATACATAGGATGTCCAGCCTCCTCCATATCATCATGTCATCCACTTCCAAGCTGCGTCCTGTCAGTGAACCTACATTAAGCGTAGCAATTCTCCATTCATGTTTGGCAGGCTGGTTGGTTTTATGCCCAATAGGAGCACATACCCCCTCCCACCATTAGCAAGGGTCCCTGGCATGAGTGAGAGTAGGCCAGGTCCTCAACTCACTTATCACCAGTAACTACCCATGCCCATTTTTGGCGACATTAGTCAACATGACCGAATCACCTAGAGCCATATTTTACGCCGTTGAGTGGCTAGCCCTGCCACGGCACGCAGTCTGTGATCCATGTTCTCCTATCTTGAGGATACTGTGCACCACAGTAGATACCCAAAGAGGTTGGTCTGTACAACTCTTCCGCCTATAAGGCACCATGTAGAGTCTGTGCTGCTGCCCACAGCTCCATTCATTAGTGAGTTTGAGATGGAAACACTCAGCATGTTTTTCGGACATGGGAAAACCCCATGGAGACACAGGGAGAACATGCAAACTCCAAACAGGCATTGGTCAGAGGTCAGGATCGAACTTTGTACCTTGTGCATGGGAGGCAACGACTTTAACCACTAAGCCATATGGTCTACTGGTCTGGTCTGGTCTGGTCTGGTCTTTAATATCCATGGTAAACTCATTCAGATCCTGCTTTATCATGTGTATCCATTACAGATCCAAACAAAAACAGTTCTCTTCAGGTTTTCAGCATATCTGAAATTCAGATTGCTGGGAGAACAGAAGCCCTTCAGCTTATATAAACCTCCAGTGAGTTTGCAACATTTCTGCGAAAGATGGGCAAAGTTGACAAAATAAGTGTTCGACCATACCCTCATAGATAAGACCATTCCCCTATCAGATACTTGTACACACTCTGCTGTTTTATACTCTTACATGCACTTATAAGGTGCTATATACTTTATATGCACAGGGACCCTCTACACTTCTTATTAAATTAGATTCATGTGTGAATGGGAGGGAGTTTATATATCTAGCAAACCAGAGTGCAGTATAGAGTGCAAAGCATCTAGATATATTAAGGAATGCCTGCGGCTAATGCTTCCTGAGAACTGACTCATCGTATGTATTATGAGCACTTCTTGGATTCATCCTACAGTGGAAGGTGCTGTATCTCTTTATATGGAACAGCATATGTGATAGTTGTACTGGCCCATGATGAGGAAGGCACTGGCAGGTACATTCTGTAATTGGATAGGAAAAAGATGTGCTAGGGGCCACTGGCAGGAGTGTGAAAGTTTTCACTGACAATACAATAGCACCAAGAGATGGCACAGGACATGGTGGAGGTTGACAGAGAATGGAAAGTTTCATAAGTGGTAAACACTGAAATATTAATGCCTGAAGGCATGATGCACACACTGTAGATGCAACGTTTTGGGAAGTGTGAGTGTAATGGAATCCATGACTACCTTGTAATTAAGTATTCATGACCACAGTGCTGTGATTAGACACTGCCATAGTGTATTTCCATTCAGACATAGGAAAATTATTGTGGTGGGCAAAACCTTTAATAATCATGCAACCTTGTCCTGAAAAGGGAAAACATAGGATGTGGGCCACAAAAGGACCTAACAATAAGTGACAAGCGCCAGCAAATGATATACCTCTATCTCCAGATTAAATGCTTCTGTCTTTCCTTCCTTGTTATGGGTTACCAAGGTGATGCAGAGGTTGGCAGATGTAGTTATTAACACTACTAATGATTATGTCCATGTCATATGCAGGTAGCCTATGGTTCTGTATGCATGACTGACCATGATGAGTGCACCTGTTTTTGCAACATGGATGGGGACACTATAGGGGATTTATCATTTTAATATAATGTAGGCAGTACATCAAGATGCCATATAATTGGACTGGATGGGTCAGCCAGACATTAGTGATGTGTGATAAAATGCTGGTATCAGCAATACATTTTCTTTTGATTCAAAGATATATCTTGTATCCTTTCTATGATAATGTGCTTGAACAGTGGCCTGTAGATGGCATTGCATTTTATGATTTCTGCGCCTATACTATTTCAGTGATGCAGACTAGTTAGCAAGACTTGCATATCACTAGCCGTTTTGCCTACTTATTGTGTTGGAAATACTGGAAGATAGTATGAGACAATGATAGTATTACAAGTCCTGATTACTGCATCTGTGTATTGAATTGTTGCCATTCCATCTGATATGGGCATGGTGCATTACATGGCTGTCTGGCAGTAAGCACAGAGGTCTTAGGTTATGAACTTTTAACAAGCTACTTCATACAGTACATGATTTCATTTGCCAGCAGTGTGACCTTGAGCAAGTTACATAAACAGACAATACTTTGTCAATTGTGAATTTAGGCTGGCCCCTTAATGGTCTGCTAGAATGCATGTGTAGAAATTACCTATGAACATTTTGTAGCTTTTCATCACAGAGTGATAGAAGATTATCTATGCATGAAGTGATGACGGTGGTGCATGATACCACTACCTGTGAGCATCTGGTGTCCCATGAGGAGGTGCCCATAGTTTTTCATGATAATGCACTCTGAACAGAATTTTCACAGGATATATATGCATGCCTTTTTATGCATCATTCCAAATGTTCTGGTCAAGATGTTTGTAGTTAGTGCATAGATATATCAGCAATCATGCTCATGCTCCATTCCCAGGTCAGTAGATGGGAGGTGAGGCAGTACTGTAATGGAAAGTACAACTTTGGGATACTGAATCCTCATGTGAGAACTACTGAGGTCAAGGCTTCCATGTTTTGCACAAAGTGAAAACAGTGCGATCCATATTACCAGACCCACTGGCACAGTGTGAAGCACTGCCCAGTCTCTGGAGCTGTGCTTGCATGTGTGTTGCTGGGTGGGCTGTCAGTCACAGGGAAAGTGTTCACAGCATAAGACCTTGCCACTGCAGATACAATATCCTCCCATGCCATGTTTAGCAGCAGCAACATCCTAATGCACAACTAATCAGTATTTACTGTAGACTTGGCATGTTTCATGAATCTTCCCCTGTGAGTATTGTGTCAGCACATCCAACTAAGTAAGAGCTGTTCTACCACTACCTCCCTTTTATGCCCACTGCCATGGCACAACCACATAGTGCTGACATGCATGTGAGTTCTCTTATTGCTGCCCTTATGGTCACAGCTTGCTAGTCCACTGTGGCACACAATCAGCATATGAGTACTGTTGTGGTTGCCATGCTGCTTAAAGACAGGCTGGCCATGCATAACCATGCTTTTGCAAATGTCACATCTATGGAATCTGTGAAGGAGTTTATGAGGCATCTTTATCCTTACTGAGATGGGGAATGTGACTAGAAGTGACTTCAGAGGAATATAGGCTCATAGAGTTCAGTATGCTTACTGAGTGCAGACAAACCAGCAATCTGATATTATATTTCAGTATATGAGTTTGTCTTGTACGTTATACAAATGGTGATATTTTTATGTGCATGACCCCTGCCTGTTCTAGATCATGCATAGTATAAACACTGCTCATGGCTGCAAGGTGATGTATTTCTTGCATTCGTTTATTCATTTATTTAACTATTAGGTGATCAGGAGAACTAGACCTACTTTTCAATACATGAAAATTAAAAAAGAAAAAAAAATATTTATTACTTTTATTTACTGGGAAAATCTGAATGGGTGCAATACCCCTTTTCAGTCATGGCTTGGGAATAATAGCTCCACATAAAAAGTTACAATAACCAAGTACAAATACAATTCAAAGTCAAAACAAAAACCCAAGAGGGTATAATGAGTTCAAAATATACAAAAAATCTGCTGTTAAGGACATCAGCTCTAAATGGACAATATATACAGTAAATGAAAATTAGTAAAATCTCTGCATGTTACTATGGAACAGATGATAATTAAGTCACAGGTAAAACAATACATGTGTCACAAAGGAGCTCTGAAAGTGATTCAGATTAGTGTGTGATGTTTGGTATGTTTGGAATCCAAAAGTATTTGTGCAATGGAACCTAAGAAGCTAAGACAGGATTATGCGGTTTGAGTACTACGGAGCACAGAAGCACAAATAAATATTAGAGACCAAGAAAGATATGGTTAGTAAGGAGAGGGACAAACTGGAAAAATGGAGAGATGTTCAGGAACACTGCTAAAAACCATAAAACTGAATGTAACCTGTTACAGGGTTGAAAAGCCACAGGACTCAAAAGTAGAAGTTATTGATCTACTTTAATAATATTTAAAAAGACATTCCATTAGGCTCTTTTGTCCCTGAAACACAAAGCATCATCAGAATGACTAGTTAACCAATAAAACACCCTTTTATACAAAAAACAAGTAATGTGATCAATCACATTAAACATCATTAGCCAGAAACCTAACTGGAATCAATCTAAGACAACAGTACTACAAAGACTTTATTGGATGATCCAAAACCCTTGAAAAGCACTGACAATTAAGTTATAAATAATGCTAAAAAAGCTAAAATTCAAAACATTCCCTTATAACAAGCTTTCTAAGTTTAAGCACCAGTTGAATTGAAATAGTCAGTTAAACCAGGATGGCCAAGACTTTAAGTTTCAATTGCCAGCACATTTCCCTGTGCTCTAATTTTGTTGCACAATCTCCACCACATGGGCAATTTGTTCCAATATTGCAACCTATTTTTCCTCTGTAAAAATCAGCGCAAACTACCCATTTAATTCCACAAATTCCTTTTTGTAAACTCAATGTGGATTTTAAAACATTGTCTAATGTTAAAAATTCCTCTTCAATAATGTAGCCACACTCACTGCACTGCCCAGATTGAGTGGTACCTTTCTTAGCCATGGAATTTAGACTGTCAAGAGTCTTCAAATGAGTGGATTCAAAAAGGTTTTTGAAATTATTTGCCATTTTGTAAATAAAATGTGATCTTCCCCTAATAAATTAAAAATGGTGGAGTTGGCTCTAAAATATTCCAGAGCCTTCCAATGATATTTCTTATTTCTTTTGTATTTGTGTTGTACTCAACCACCATAGAATGCTCAAAAAAGTTGCTGTTAAATTGCTGTTAGAGTTCTTCATGAAACCGACTCCTAAAAGGGGTTTGTATTTAGTACCCCATCTTTTTTTTGGAACTTCCATAGTGATAACCCTCACTAATTTTTCAGGGTAATCCCTATCCAAAAACATATTGAAAATCTTATCCATTTCCACATCAACATCCTCTGCTTCCATTATTATTATAACTTGTATTTCTCTAAATTTCTTTTTTAAAAGAAAGGATAGGAGCTAGTAAAATGTAAATAACAGTTACTAGAACTCAGTTTTCTATAAATCTCTGACTTAAACCTACTTGGGTATTGGTAATACAAGTATCAAAATAATTCATGCTCCTCTTGTTAATATGTGAAGTAAATCTTAAAAACTTGGTATTTCCATTTAAATACTCTACAAAACCTTAAGCCTGTATGTCAGTACCTTCACAATGTATAACAATATCTTTCAAAAAATGCAAAATAATTTAAATTACCAAAAAAAAAAAATCACTGTTAAAAACATGTCACTTTTCCCAAGCTACTAAAACAAGGTTGGCATAAATGGTCATACAAGTTGTGCCTGTTGCTACCCACTTGATATAGTAAAATAACTTACCTTCATAATATACATGATTCTTGTCTAACACTAAGGAAGCAGTTCATAAATTAAGTTAATCATCTGTCTTGATAAAAACTCATAATCTATCAAACTTTTACAGAATAATTCTACTCCTTCATCATAAGGGATTGAGGAGAACAAGTCCACCACATATATAGTAACAAAACTAGTCTCACTACTCCATAAATCAGTTTTTTGGTGGCACAGGAAATCCCATGAGTTTTTCAATAAATGTGGTATCAGATATCATAGATGGGTTTTAGCCATCTACCAATCAAAACAGCCTGGGAATAAGTTTTAGAAACCTAAGCCACAACAGTGGGTCTGAAAGGAGGACTTAAAATATCCTTATGAACTTTCAGAATGCTAAAAATAGATGTAATAATAGGATTAGGGATTTTTGAAAATTCATAAATTTGATAAAGCAACTTACTATTCAAAATCAAATCCTCCAGTCTTAAGTCACTATGATGGTAAGAATAAAAATGTAATAAAACTGTGCCTCCTCCTTTATCTGGTTTCATGATCCTTAAATATTCTTCCTGAATAAGCTCATGTAAAACATTTCTTTCTTCATTAGATCGTAAAATTAATGCTTTCTATTTCTAAGGCATAAATTTTCCCAATTGTAGCTTTTACAAAAATAGTAATTAAAGTGTGCATGGGTGGATTAAATGTACTTCTCTTCTTAACCGGGAGGTCTAGTTTGTTAGATTTACCATTAGGACAGTCCTTATTAAGACTGGAAAATCTAAACTGAATTTCCTTGTGAACATTTTAAGTTCCACAAAGGAGTCAAATTGGTTCAGCCTTCTTTTTTTTTTTAAAATAAATTTTATTAAAATCATTTAATAAAAATACAATTATTAACAAAACAAACTGCTCACATTTTTGATATTAAAGATAAAAAAGACTAAAACACTAATAAAAAATCAAATAAAAGACAATGAACTATGTACATCAATGTCCACTATACTACAGGTAGATGTGTTAATTTAAAACAAGTTAATAAGATCAGATTAACAGTTTAAAGTTATTAATTTTCTAATAATTCAATTATGTTCAACCATTGAGTATACACTACTGTATTCCTAGAAGATCTAGATTTAATTGTCATTGATTCTAACTTGGATACCTCCAAGAGAAGATCTTTAAAGTTTTGAAAGGAAGGAGTTTACGATGATTTTCAATTCCTAGTAATTTCTTTTCTGGCTATGGACAGCACAGACCAAAGAAGTGAATATTTACTCGATTTAACACATGTTGGGATTGGGGAATTAAATAAAACTAATGATTTAGTAAGGTGAAAATTATCAGTAAAATTGCTTGCAAGAAATTATTAATATCTTCCCAGAATTTTTTCAAATGTAAACAATCATAAAAAAATTGTGACCAATCGGCATTCTGAAACTTCATATAGCTCCATAATCCTTATACATCTTATTTATATTATATGGGGTAATGAAAGAACTATTTAAAAATCTCCAGGAAAAGATTTTTAATTTAAGTGAAAATGTAGTTCTACCTGCTGATTGAAGAAACTTCAATTTATCCTTATCCGAAGGGTTATTATTATCAATATTAGAGAAGTATTTTTGTAGGTGGTTTGGACACTCTAAATTGGCCCTAGGTGTGAGTGTATGCATGTGTGTGCCTTCTGTGGAAGGTTGGGTGCCAGGCTGGCAACTCAACACCGTAAAACTCCACTGCCAATCATGAGCGGACAGGTGATCAGGAAATATATCAAGATCAGATTTGATAATTTTATATATGTTTGAAAGGCTAATTTTAATTAAGTTATTTTGTTGTGTAATAGCAATGAAATAATGAATACGTTTGGGAATTACATTTTTAACTGAAGAAGGTATTATATCAAATCTATTTTTAATATAATTTCTGGCTTCTTGTAAGTCAAGCCATAATGATGAATCTAGATCATTCTCTATCAGGAAAGTATTAATAAATTTCAATTCACTATTCTTAGACATTTGATGCCAATAAATGAAATGATTTTGTTCAAATATTGACATTTTATGAAAAATTGTAGAGAAAATAACCCCTTGTGTGTATGCTATAGGAAAGATAAGAAATAACCAAGCATCACATGATTGAGACCCAAGAATGACATTTTTAAAGGATTTTAAAGTAATATCGACATAGTGTGATATAAAGTTTAGTGTAGGACAACAAGTAAAATATCCCTTTATTTTCCATATGAATATGTTGTTTACTAGATTTAACTTAAGAAGATCATTATTATTTACATTTTGTGATGAAGATAAAATAAAATCTTTCCATTTTGCTGAGTAATTACTATCTATAAGGTACAAAATAGTCTTAACAACTGAAGAAATAGAGTATATTTCTAAATTTGGAAATGCAATACCTCCATTATTCCAGCTATACATATGATATGATAAAAATATCCTAGGTTTAATTGAGTGGCAAAGACATTTTTTATCATAGTGTTAAACTTTCTGATCATTGTATAAGGTGAAGGGATGGAGATAGACTGAACTATATATAAGATTTTTGGAAGAATTATCATTTTTATAATAGTTTCTCTTCTATTGAAAATTTTATTTTATTTTGGACCATTTCTGCATGAGTCTGTCTATTTCTATTAAGCAATTTTCAAAATTTAATTTTAGTATTTCTTTTATATTACTAGCTATTATTATCCCTAAATATTTTGTGTGTTGGAATTGAGGTATATATCTTTCATATTCATTTTGAATATTGTACTTTTTTGGACCAGCTAACAGGACTTGTGTTTTGTTATGGTTAAATTTAAGACCCAAGTTTTTCTGAAAGTAGTCTGTATCATCAAACAATTCCTGGATTGTTGGGTTTACACCTCCCAGAGTAATCAGAATGTCATCCGTAAACAACTGAATCTTTAAAGATTCATTAAGACTTATATCGAAACCTTTAATATTACTATCTCCTCTAATCAGATTTGCCCAAGGTTCCATAACTAAAGTAAACAAAAAAAGAGGGGATAAAGGACAGCCTTGTTTGGTCCCTTTAGTTATAGGTATGGACTGAGATATATTAGAACCAGTTTTGACATAAGCTTTAGAGGGTGTATATAACTGGGTGGTAAGATTTATAAAATTATTTGAAAACTGAAGTTCCTGTAAGAGAGTAAATAAGTAATCCCAACTGACTGTGTCAAAAGCACAATTTATGTCTAAACTAATTATAGTTAAATTATTTTTTTTTAAGTTTTTAGTTGATTCAATTAAGGTTATTATTTTTTTAATATTATCAAAAGTTGTTCTATTCTATTGGTCTTCTTCTACTAAGTTGGGAAGAAAATGGTTAAGCCTCTTTGCATATATGGACATAAACATTTTATAATCCATGCTTAATAACAATATAGGTCTATATGAATTACATTTAGTAGGGTCTTTTTCAGACTTTAAAATGGGAGAGATAGATGTATATTTCCAGGATGGAGGGATGGTATTATTATTTTGCATTGTGTTAAACACTGAAAGTAACAATGTTAGAGCTTCCTTCGGTACAATTTTGTATATTTCTGGGATAATACCATCATTACCGGGTACTTTGTTTTGTTTGAGTGTTTTAATTTGTTCTTGAATATCCTTTAAAATAATTTGACTATCAAGTAGATTGGTTTGTTCTTCTGTTAAAATTATTTAATGTTTTTATTAATAAAAGCTTGAATGTCTTTCTTTGGATTTATTAATGCAGAAGTTTGGTTCAGCTTAAGGAAATATTCTCTAAATTCATTTAATATGTTATGTAAGTCAAATACTTTTTTTTTCTTATGAGGTGAATATATTTCTTTAATATGATTAAATGTATTTAATCTTTTTACTTTATTGGCTAAGATGTTCAAAGATCTGGGATTTATTGAAAAATTAATACATTTAAAATTTTCACGACTGATCATAGTTTTATGGTTTAAAATTTCAAGATATTTCTTGTTTAGGGTTTTTAATTCCTCCAATATTTATTTGTCTAGTTGGGTTTTTTTTGATACATCAAAATTCAGGGTATCAAGCTTAGATTGTATCTCTTTTAAATCTTTGTCTCATAAAAGTATTTTTTTATACCAGTTAATTATTCTGCCATACAAATAAGCCTTCATGGCATCCCAGATGAAAATTTCAGATGTAATATTATTGGCATTAAATCCCAAAAAATTATGAACTTCCTCTAATATAAAGGTGTTAAAATCCTTAAATTTAGTGATATATGCTGGTATCCGTTTTATCTGAACATTGTAACGAGTATAAATATGTATAGCAAAGGTTACAGAGTTATGATCTGAAATGGGACAAGTAATAACTTTCACATTACTTAGAGAATCAGTTAAACCATTGGAAATAAAGACTCTGTCTATTCTTGAGAATGAGTTATGTCTGTGTGAAGTATAACCTAATGATTTTGTGTCCGCATAATTATCAATGTCCTTCAATAAAAATGAATTTGTAAATTCTTTTAGAAGTTTGGCTGAACTCGAAACGTTTCTCTTACCTTTAAAAAAAGAGTCTGAACTATCAAGATTGCAGTTGAAGCCCCCACCTATGTATAATCATTCAACTAAAGAGAAGATTATTGTTGCTTTAAATTACAAGAATACAACCTCTCTCTACCTACTAATTAAACAAATAGATCAATTACTTTTTAGATTATAAAAGGAAGCTTGCATATATCAAAGATTTAGTTGCATATTTAGAAATATTTTTGCCTTATTAAATTGAAAGAACTGATTAAAATATATTGCATAGTTCTAACAATGCAGGGAAGGAAAAAAAGAAACAGTTACTTCCTTATAACAATGGCCGTCTGGCTGAAGGTGAGGTCATACGGCACATTAGAGAAGCTCAATTGTTCGTATGGTCTTGCCTTCAGGCTGCAGGAAGTGCGAGCACCCTCCAAATCTTTGGCGGGAAGCAACAGTTATTTCAGACATCTGAAGATATCATGAGTCTCGAGAGGTTCACAGGACACTCCAGCAACCCTTAATCTCCTCACTGCAAAAAAGCAGCCGAGAGAGGCGAAAAAAGAAAAAACAAACAAAAAAAAGGAGATACAACTCACAGCTCTACCGTGCTCCAACATTAATTCAAGCCCACAACCACCAACAAATAGGGCTTAAGCAAACAAAGGGAGTACCACAATAAAAACATCAAACAAAGCCACTAAGCCCAAACCAACAACAAAAAAAGACATTATAACTACAAAAGTATGTGAAAACAATCACCCAAAACATAATCAAATACAGGCATTGAACAGCCCCACACAGAAATGAGCAATGAATCAAGAAACAAAACTGCAAATCAATGTAAAGAATTAACAGCCAGATAACTTTTTCCGAATGCGAGCAACTACTCAAAAAACATGTACCAAAGCAAAATCATAGGCTGTGAAGAGAGAAGATAAATGAAATATGAATATTAAAACCTTTACATATATATATCAGATTAATGAAATAAGGGAAAGGACTGTAATCAAAACACCTACCATAAAATCCTAGTAAAATGCAGCTACTTAGTATCAGTAAACAAAAACAAATTAAGTAATGCAGTCTATGTGTTCAAAGGCACAAGTAAGCAGGGGACCATAAGTGGATATATTTTCTCTTAATACAGTATATTTTAAAAAAGCTAAATATATATATACTATAAATATACAAGAAATAAGTATAACACAATGAACTAAAGGTTATTAATATAGATAAATGATAAAGCAAAAAACTAAATGCAATTATGAAAATCTAATAAACTATTCAGTAAGAAACATAAGCCAAAAACGCAATATAACAAAGAATACAACACCACTCACCTGTTGATCCATTTTCATTTTCCCAGACCACTGGGTCACAAGAAAAAACTCCTATGTAAGGAAAAAGTAAATAAAAACCATGAAGTAACAAGGTTATTTTTTAAGTTTCTTCTTGTGATCAACAGTTTTCCAGGTTCCATTTTCAGCAATTCTTTTGAGACTGGAGCTAGCCCAGTCCATGTCATCCATTTTTTCCAAGATTTTGTTAGATTTAATATACTTAAGAGCTGCATCCATTTCTTTCAAAAATCTTAGGACCATCTGGAAGGAAAATTCTCAGCCTAGCAGGGAAAAGCAGGTGAGATTTTATTTGTGCTTTTTTTAGTTCTTTGAGTAAAGGTAGGAATTGTTTCCTTTTAGTTATGACAGGTGTAGAATAGTCATTGTCAAAATGAATGGTGTTATCTTTGTATTTAATAGGTGACTTAGACCAAGCAGTCTTCAATATTATTTCTTTATCATGGGATGATAGAAATTTAACTATGACAGATTTTGTGGAATTAATTCTGACAGATTTGGATGTAGATAAAGACCTGTGAGCTCTTTCTATATGAAAAGAAAGTTCTTTTAGTTAGCTATAAAATATCTGGTAGCCATGAGGTTAAAAATTTCTCCAAGTTGTTTTCTTCAATGTTGTCTGGCAGTCCAAAGATCCTTATGCTATTTCTTCGAGATCGATTCTCAAGATCATCTATTTCAGTTTGAAGCAGGGTATTTTGCTTCAGAAGGAACTCTAAATTGTGTTCATTTTGTTGTATTCTGCTGTCCATGTCATTTAAAGATGTTTCAATACCTGTAATTTGTTTCTTCTGCTGCTTAAGGTCTTAGGTACATAGGTAGGTACTAGGCTGTCTGTCTACGGGCATTTATAAGCCTAGCCAGAGTGTGTCGGCTTTCACCAGCCCATTGACTAATTAACTGATCCTCTGTCAAGCAGAGCCAATTAAGTGATCCCAGGGGTGTATTTTCTTTTACCCATCCACTCGTCAAGGTTTCTCTTAAAGAGTGTTAGTGAGGGGCTCTGCCTGATGTAATTTGGAATTTTGTTCCAAAGCATGGGGAGTCTCTGTGACAAGAATCTATCCCTCCAGCATATTCTATTTATTGTTGTGGTGAGGTTTAGCTCACTAGAGTGCTTGGCTCACAGTGACTTGGATTTCTTTAGGTGGAGCATGTCCATCAATTCTGAGTTGGACATGGCTTTGTAAGTCAGGCAGAGATCACCTCTGAGTAAGCGATATGCCACTGAGTACAGCTGGAGTTTTTTCAGTTGGGCTGCATAGGACATATGTTTGAGACCAATAATCCTATTGGTAAGGTACTTTTGTGGTCTTTCCAGCTGTTGGAAGTGTCTTGTGAGGTACATCCCAAATGGGGCATTCTACTCTATGATGGGTCTAATGAGTGATGAGTAGAGGGCACTATAACCTCTTTATTTCTAGATGCGAACCCTTTAGTAATTAGATGGGCCAAATAGAAGGATTTCCTAACTACTTTGGCAATATGATTGTCAAAGGAGAGATTACTATCTACCTGGGTCCCCAGATCTCTTATTACCTCTTTTGTATTAAGCGGACTGCCACCTATGTGGTAATTCGTGGGTGTTTTGTTTTTCCCAAATGGGATGACTATGCATTTTTTGGCATTTAACTTGAGGCCATGACTTTGACACCAGGTGTCCATCTCAGTAAGGCCCTTTTGCAGGATGTCCGTGTCAGCCAGAGAGTCAATTATGGCTCCCAGTTTGCAGTCATCGGTGAACTTGGTTAGCCATAGTCCTCCTGTGTTTGCCTGTACTTTTGAGAAGTATATGCCGAACAGTAGTGGTCCCAGAACCGAGCCTTGTGGGACACCACTTTTGACTGGTTTAGAGTCGGACCTGGAGCCCGCTATTCTTACCGTGTGAGTTCTGTCTGTAAGCCAGTTGGCAACCCATCTCATGACATAGGGGTTTATGTTCAGGCTGGTGAATTTTTCTGTAATACCCAAGTGGGGAATGGTGTCAAAAGCCTTGGCAAGGTCAAGGTAGTCTGTGTGAACCACCTTTCCCTCATCTATGGCCTTGGTGACTCTCTTGAAGAAGTCAACCAGATTTAGTAGGCATGATCTGCCCTCAACAAAGCCAAACTGGGTTGGGTCAAGTGTTTGGAGGTTCCCAATGTCTTTGTTAATGAGTTCTATGATGATGCCCTCTATAGTATTGCAGACCAGGCTAGTCAGGCTTATGGGGCAATAGCTACCAGGGTCATTTGTGGCCCCTCCTTTGTGGAGAGGAATAACTGTTGCTGTGCGCCATTCTATGGGCACGTAACCTGTGGAGAGGCTGAGATTGAACAGTGTGTTTAGGTGGGGGGTTAGTTCATTCTGTAGTTCATGCAAGAAGCAGCCTGGGACACCATCTGGTCCCATTGACACTGTGTTTTTGGCTTTTGAAAGGGCTGTTTTCACCTGTGTGTCTGTGATTTTTGGGACACTACACTTTTCCAGTATTGTTGTGGGCCCTTTTGGAGGTGAGAGGGGGGTGAAGTTTGCACTGAATCTATCTGCCAGGATGTTGGCAATATCAGTAGGTTCAGTATATTTTATGCTATTTTGCATTAGTTTAGTGCACATCTGTTAGTTGCCACTTAGATTCTTAACATAGCTAAAGAAGGCTTTGTGGTTATCTTTTGAATCCTTGACTATTTTTCTTTCGAAGTTAGCCTTGGATGATTTCTTGAGGGACCTCAGTTTCTTACTGATACTGATCAGGGATGTCTTTCCTTCTTGGGATTTGCTTTTTTTCTGAACTAGTTTCCTCCTTCTGTTGTATAGCTTTTTTATTGCAAGGGTCCACCAAACTGGTTTCCTTCTCTTAGAGGAGTCAGTCTTGGTTTTGCTAGGGATGGCACGATCCATGCATCCTTGTAGGTACTCATAGAGTGCATCTGTAAAGGTTTCTGCATCTTGCATAGCATTATCCTTCAGCGTGGGGACTTTGAAACTTACCACCTCTGTCTTAAGTAAGGTGAAGTTTGCTTTAGAAATGTTTTTTACTGTGGTTTCCTTAGTTGGGGAGGTGGTGGGGTGTGGACATCCAGAGTGATTAGTTTATGGTCTGATCTAACCAGTGAAGGGTTGACCTCCGGTGTGGAACACCTGTCACCCATGTAGGTGATGACCAAGTCCAATATGTTTTCCCCTCTGGTAGGGGAGTTTACCAGCTGATCCAGGGCATTTGAGTTGATGAATTCCAGGAAGCACTGGGCCTGGGAAGTTGTACTTGAGTAGCTTTCCCATTGAATGGTAAGGTAATTGAAATTGCCCATTATCAGGGTGTTTGGTAGGACCTTCATGTTTTCCAGTGTCTCCAGAAAGGAGGAGTGGTGGTCCTGGGTCATGGAGGGTGATCTGTAGCAGGTCACAATTTGCATTGCAAATTTGCCCGATGTTAGTTTCACATGGATGATCTCAGAGGTATCATGCTGCGCCACTAACCAGGAGGTGTAGGTATCCTTGATGAATATGGATACACGTGTTCCTTTTGTTTTTCGGTCCATGTTCTATGGCCGAAACGTGCGGTATGAGTTGTAGACTGGTAGTGCTGGGGTGCTCTCTGGAGCCTTGAACCAGGTTTCAGTTACGGCACAGATGTCAATGTTCTCCATACTGAGGAGTGCTTTGAGGGCGTGCATTTTGAGATTTAAACTCCTGACGTTGAATAGTATAACCCTCAGTTTTTTGTTATCTGTGCTGTTTACAGAGGTGGGTTTCACTTTTGAGCCTTGCTTAAAAAAAAACACTATGGGGGCAGCAAGAGCCTTGGCCATTATTCCAAAGCCTAGGGCTGACAGGTGCAAGCCATCTCTTGCAAAGCAACGCAGCTTATCGAGCATGTTGTCCCAGGCTGACAGACACTGGATCCCCTTTGAATGACACCAGAAGCTTCACCAATTGTTGAAATTGTTAATTTTTTCGTTATACTGAGGTATAATTTTTGGTGAGGGCAGAATGCTACTCACGGTCAGGGTCATACCAACCTGGGCTACATGATCAGAGAGCTCTTCCATGTCTCTTTTCATGTAGTCCAGGGAGGTATGTCTCAGGT
Source organism: Protopterus annectens (assembly GCF_019279795.1). Taxonomy (NCBI): domain Eukaryota; kingdom Metazoa; phylum Chordata; order Ceratodontiformes; family Protopteridae; genus Protopterus; species Protopterus annectens. The sequence continues at coordinate 497,464,156 of NC_056731.1, read as the reverse complement.
CACTCACACCAACATGAACAATGACAGAGTCATATTTGTACTTGTTCTGGAATGACCTGAGTGCTTGTGTTATGTGTAGGATTCTGGCTCCCGACAGGCAGCTAACAGTAACCTTCTGCTTGTCCAGCCTAACCAGTGGGACGTCAGTGTGCCTGACTCTAGAGTCACCAAATTACTAGTGTGTTAGGTATGTTATTTCACCTTAAGGGCTGTGATTGTATGGCACACTGATTTTGTGTTTTACGAGGGGGTGGTATCACTTCTTTGTTATCTTCCTCTGTACTTTACGTGCTAGCCACAAAGTTTGAGAAATCATTTTATGCTCAACTCTGAGAGACTTGCTTGGCTACAAACATCTGCATTAGAAGCTGAAGCTGTGAAACTTGCAGTAGTGCATTTTATTATTCTGTTAAGTACAAACTTGCAGTTTTAAAAGTACTGTATTTTCATTTTTTCTGTTTCCCAATTATGTGTTTCTGAACAGTGTGCTGTGTGTCTCTTTGCAGTTAGTTGTCCACCCTCCCTCCCTATTCTTGTGTTGTTATTAGTGTTGCTGGCATTGGAATTGCCCACCCCTCCTTTAAGTCTGTATTGGAACACTCCTCCTGGGTCCATCTCATTTGCTCACTTAACCAAGTACAGTGAGATCATATTCTGAGTCTAGTGTTCACTCTACTTAATACAGAGAGTAGATTTGAGAAAGCCCAAAAATAATTGCACTTTATTCATTTGCTTTTACTGTATTTGTCTTTCCTCCTACTTTATTTTGCTTTTCTTAAAAGTACTCAATTTTATTTATTCTGCTGCATTTATTACTGCTTGGTAGTAGCCTGATTAGATTGTAACTGTTATTCTAAGTCTTTTGGTTTAAGCACTTGGGCTTCATACAGGCTGATTTACATTAAGAAGGTTTGTGGTCTGCACTGTTGTGACAGGACAAGTAGCTTACATCCTTCTAAGCTGGGAATTGCTAATTGAAGGCCCAGTGTCTGCTATTCAAAAAGTGTATTAGTTCGGGCATAAACACTTGGGCTTCAGGCCAGTTATACTACATTAAAAAGGTTTGTGGTCTGCACTCTTGTGGGAGGAGAGGCTGGATTCTGCCCTTCTGAGCTGGGAATATCTGGTCACAGGCTTTATTGTGCCTGCTTATTTGAACTGTTTCTTTCTCAAATTGGTGCGGCTTGTTGCTGTAGCATAGACTAGATTCAGGCCTGCTGAATCTAGCTTTGTTTGTATAACTTGAGCACTGATCGAGGTCATCTTTTTAGGAGATGGTTTCCCTGCACCCTAGTAAGCAGGGGTGTACAGTTAGAACTTGTCTGATTGAAGACTGCTGGAACAGGGCTCAGTTTTGAGCTTTTTTTCTGGTTAATTGGGTAACTTGTTTAAATCAGTTTGTTTATTTTCTATTGTATATATATATATATATATATATATATATATATATATATATATATATAAATAAAAAACATTGCACTTCATTCATCTGCTTTTACTGTATTTGTGTTTCTTCCTACTTTATTACTAGGGGCATTGACTAGAACTCTGATCTGCGATATATAACAATAAGTATCCTTTTCTGTGCATTTAAAGTGTTTTTTGAGTGTATCTGCTTTATTTTCTAAAAAAAAAAAAAAAAAAAAAAAAATATATATATATATATATATATATATATATATATATACTTATTTCCTAACTTTTTATGCTAGTATAGTCCAGTTTTCAGGTTACTGCTGAATTCAGGGCTGTGTTACAAATCCCTGTGTTTGCTCATACCTTACTTAGATAGAAGGAAGTTCTCTGTTCACTTGTGAGAGAGGGGAGCTTTGAGCAGCCTAAATGTCCCTGGAGGAGTGGTTTCAGCCCAGAAATTAGTAGTTTATTGGCCATTTTGGGCTAATTTCTATCTCTTTCATTTCCCTGCTATAAATGCCTGGTTTTGCACACCTGGCAATGCTGGTTAGCTAGGGTAAAACTACTCCCGGCTCCACAAAGTCTGCTCTTCAATTTTCCCTTGGAACTAGACAAACTTTCAACTTAAGCACTCAAGCCATTCATTTCTCAGCCTGGCACTTACTCAAAACTTATAGCAAGTACTTATAAACCCTAGCACTAGACCCTCCTGTACTGTACAGAAGGACAAGGCTCTCTATTCGACCTTACCAGCCATCCAGTAAAACAGTTCACTGTACCTATCCAGGCATGTCCAAAGGGCAGTTTCAGGTGTACTCTCCAGTCCAACTGGTGAATCTGGGCATTGTGAGGCAAAGTTACACCTGCCACATGCACACAGACAACCCCCTCCTCCTACCACCAAACACTAATACATGCGAGAGGTGCAATTATACAGGCAAACTGGAGGCTAAACTCTCTCAACCCAAGACTGGATCAGACAGTCAAGAGGAGAAGGGAAATACTTGCATCACACCACCAGTCTCACATAAACCCATTAAAGCAGCACTGGAAAAAAACACACATAAATACATGAAAACATAATCAGAGGCTCTAAATAAAAATCTGCAAAACCAACAGAGACCTCCAAAGCAAACAACCAAGCAACCTCCACCCCCCCAACACAAACCATGAAACACATACTTCACAAAACCAGTGTGCCATGCAATCACAGCCCTTAAGGCAAAATAACATACCCAACATACTAGTAATAGGTGACTCTATAGTCAGGCACACTGACATCCCACTCACTAGGCTGAATAAGGAGAAGGTTACTGTTAGCTGCCTGTCAGGCACAAGGATCCGCCACATAACACAAGCACTCAGGTCACTCCAGAACAAGTACAAATATGACTCTGTCTTTGTCCATGTTGGTGTGAATGACCTGAGCCGTACCTCTCTGGACTACATGAAAAGAGACATGGAAGAGCTCTCTGATCACGTAGCCCAGGCCAGTATGACCCTGACCCTGAGTAGCATCCTGCCCTCAACAAGAATGATACCAAGATATAAAGAAAAAATTCTCAATTTCAACAATTGGCTAAGTTTCTGGGTTTATTCAAAGGGGATCCAGTGTCTGTCCACCTGGGATGACATGCTCAACAAGCCATGCTGCTTCGCTAGAGATGGCTTGCACCTGTCACCCTTAAGCTTTCGAATACTGGCCAAGGGTCTTGCCACCCCCATAGTGCCTTTTTTAGGCAAGGCTAAAAAGACAAACCCACCACCGTAAATATCATAAGTAACAAAAAACTGAGGGTAATGCTACGCAATGCCAGAAGTCTGAACCTCAAAATGCACGCACTCAAGGCACTCATCAGTATGGAGAAAATTGATATATGTGCAGTAACAGAAACCTGGTTTAAGGCTCCAGAGAGCACCCCAATACTACCAGGCTACAACTCATACCATACATTTTGGCCACAGAACCCAGACCGAAGTACAAAAGGCGGGGGTGTATCCATATTCATCAAGGATACCCACCCCTACAGGTTAGTGGCACAGCACGATGCTTCAGAGATCATCCACATACAACTAACAATGGGCAAAACTGCTATTCAAATTATAGCTTGCTACAGATCACCCACCATGTCCCAGGACCCCACTCCGCATTCCTGGAAACACTGGGAAACATAAAGGTCTTACCAAACATCCTGATATTGGGTAATTTCAATTACCCAAACATTCACTGGGAGAACTACTTAAGTACAAATTCCCTTGCCCAACATTTCCTAGAATTTATAAACTCAAGTGCCCTGGTTCAGCTGGTCAGCACTCCCACCAGAGGTGACAACATATAGGACCTGGTCATCACCAACATGGGCAACCGGTGTTCCACACCGGAGGTCAACCCCTCGCTGGTTAGATCTGACCCTAAACAGATCACTTTGGATATCCACATTCCGCCCCCACCCCCGGACAAGAACACCACCTTGAAAAACTTTTCAAAAGCAAACTTCACATTACTTAAGACCAAGGTGGAAAGTTTCAAAGCCCCCATGCTGAAGGATAACGCTGTCCAAGCTGCAAAATCCTTTACTAATGCATTCTACAGGTACCTACAAGAATGCATGGATCATGCCATCCCAAGCAAAACCAAGACTCACTCCTCCAAGAAAAGGAAACCAGTCTGGTGGACTCCTGCCATAAACAAGCTATACAATACAAGGAGGAAACTAGTACAGAAAAAAGTAAAATCCCAAAAAGGGAAGACATCCCTGATCAGTATCAGCAAGAAACTACGATCCCTCATAAAATCATCCAAGGCGAGCTTTGAAAGAAAAATTGCCAAGGACTCCAAAGATAACCACAAGGCATTCTTTAGCTATGTCAAGAATATAAGTGGCAATGCTCAGATCTGCTTGGAGCTAGTGCAGAATGGCACAAAATACACTGAACCAACTGACACCACTAACATCCTGGCATACAGGTTCAGCGCAAACTTCAACCCCCCTCTCACCGACAAAAGGACCCATAACCATACCAGAAGAATGTAGAGTCCCTGAGTCACAGACACTCAGGTTAAAACAGCCCTCTCCAAAGCCAAAAATACAGCATCAATGGGACCGGACAGTGTCCCAGGCTCCGTCCTACACGAGCTCAAAGATGAACTAACCCCTCACCTAAACACACTGTTCAAATTCAGTCTCTCCACAGGCTACATACCCATAGAGTGGTGCACATCAATGGTTATTCTGCTCCACAAAGGTGGAGCCACAACAGACCCTGGGAACTATAGTTCTATAAGCCTGACAAGCTTGGTCTGCAAGGCTATGGAGCGCATCATCATGGAACTCATTAACAGAGACATTGGGAGCCTCCAAACACTGGACCCTACCCAGTTCGTCTTTGTTAAGGGCAGATCATGCCTCCTAAGCCTGGTGGACTTCTTTGAGACAGTTACCAAGGCTATAGATGAGGGAAAGGTGGTACACACAGCCTACCTAAACCTCGCAAAGGCCTTCAACACCATTCCCCATTCTGGTATTATAGACAAGTTCACCAACTAGAACATAAACCCCTACATCACAAGATGGGTTGCCAACTGGCTCATGGACAGAACCCACATGGTGAGAGTTGTGGGAGCTAGGTCCTGCTCTAAATGGGTTACAAGTGGCATTCTCCTGGGCTCAGTCCTAGGACCCCTCCTGTTCGGCATATACTTCTCAGAGGTACAGGCAAGCACAGGAGGACTACGGCTGACCAAGTTCGCAGATGACTGCAAACTAGCTGCTATAATTGACTCTCCGGCTGACACAGACATCCACCAAAAGGGTCTCACTGAGATGGATACCTGGAGTCAAAATCATGGCCTCAAGCTGAATGCCAAAAAGTGCATAGTCATCCCCTGCCACACCTATATCACCCCCATAGTCATCCCCTGCCACACCTATATCATATCACAAGATACAAAAAACTACTAGGTACGTTACCATTGACACAACAACCTTAACTTCGACATACACATAAGTAACACACTATATATAAAATATAAAAAAAAAATAAAATCAAAAATTAAATCAAACCTCCTTTCCTCATTTAAGATTACCCACTCACATCTTACACTCACCCTCTCTCTATGCCTCACCCACTTATACTAACTTATCAAAAATAATCTGTTTTAAAAAAGAAAACTCCTACCACAGCATAGCAGATTTTTCACAGGCACCCTTTTAGAACCCACCCCACCACTGTACTAAAACAAAAAGGTTGGCTAAAACTTTAAGCAAACACTAAAAATTAAATCAACTATAATAAATAAACAACCCTAATTTCAACCTAACAAATCACCTATACTATCTATCTTATTCACCCTACCACTACCACAACCTAAAACTCCTAAACAACAAACTTGTAAATATTGACAAAGCAAACAACAAAAAACAAGACTCCTCTCTTTCTAACTCTGTTGGAAAAACTAACTCTGGAGTATGAATGAACTTCCTTCTATTCCCTCTTTCTTCTCTTCAACTTAAACTCTTTTAAAAATTAAATCAAAATCTACCTTAAACCCACAATGGCCTGACTAACTTTATAACCGACTAACTACTGACTTCTACATATTTTAGACCATTGAATTTACATATCTACATTCTATTTATCCTATTCTCCTATCTATATATACTATATATCTTATATATATATATATATATATATATATATATATATATATATATATATATATATATATATATATATATATATATATATATATATATATATATATACATATCTATATATAATATCTATATATACATATCTATATCACTTCATATCTATATCCTGTATCTATTATTACTATACATATACTATTCTATTTCATACTATTTGGAAAAAACAAAGTATCCACAAACTATCACATAGGTGGTAGTCCCCTAAATACAGAAGACATAATAAGGGATCTGGGGACCCAACTAGATAGTAATCTCACCTTTGGTAATCACATTGCCAAAGTGGTTAGAAAATCCTTCTGTGTGGCCCACCTAATCACAAAAGTGTTCGCATCCAGATCAGAAGAGGTCATTGTGCCCCTTTACTCATCACTCATCAGACCCATCATAGAGTACAACGCCCAATTTGGGATGTATGTTACAAGACACCTGCAACAGCTGGAAAGACCACAGAAGTACCTCACCAAGAGGATTACTGGCCTCAAACAGATGCCCTATGCAGCTCGACTGAAGAAATTACAGCTGTACTCGGTTGCATACCGCCTACTCAGAGGTGATCTCTGCCTGACATACAAGGCCATGTCCAACCCAGAATTGATGGACATGCTCTACCTAAAGAAAACCTTATCCCTGCGAGCAACACGCTCTAGGGATCTAAACCTCACCACAACAATAAAAGGAAATGCTGGAGGGAAAGATTCCTGTCCCAGAGACTTCCCATGCTTTGGAACAAGATCCCAATCTACATTAGGCAGAGCTCCTTGCTAACACTCTTCAAAAGAAACCTTGACGCGTGGATGGGAAACAGAAAGTTTACCTCGGGGATCAGTTCAATGGCTCTGCTGGACAGAGGCACACTGAACTAATCTAAGGGGGCAGCGAAAGCCAACACATTTTGGCTAGGCTTATAAATGCCTTCGGGCAGATAGCCTAGTACCTACCTATGAACCTATGTGTTGCCTGGTTTGTGATGGGAAGTGCAAGTTGTTTGGGTGTCTTGATGTAAAGTCTCCATTTGCTGAGAAGTATTTTCTTTAGAAACATCAATCTTCACATCCATTCTGTAAATTTTTGTGGATAATTCCTGAATAATAGTTAAAAGAGTTTGAAACTCTTTTTTTTATTGCTGACTCCTGATGAGAGGATTTTGTAAAGCTCATGCTGAATCCAGATTCCAGAAACTTTTCTCTTATTTTTTGATAAGATAAGTTAAAAAAACTTAAAAAATATTTTAATACTAACTTAGAAGACTATTAAGAGATAATTCAAGAAGCTCCACTGAACAAAACAAAAAAAATCATTAAAGTCCCATTCATCTGTTCTGGAGGAGGGGTGTCAATAGCTCCTCTTCCTGCCTGACTTCTTGGTGGTATGCCAAGTCTGTGACTGTGGATACTGATTGTTAGTGTTGATTCCTGTACCTACTGTGTGTAGTGGACGATTTGCTAGATTCACTATTGCCTTACATTATTTCCAATTAGGTTTTCAATTAATGATGAGCAATATATTTGATCACATGACTTTTTTATACAAAAATAAAAACTTGTTTTATTGGTTAACTAGCCATTCTGTTGAAGTCCTGTGTATCAGGGACAAAAGTGCTTAATGGAATGTCTTTTTAAATGCAATTAAAGTAGGTTGTAACTTCTGCTTTCGAGTCCTGTGGTTTTTAAACTTATAACAAGCTACATTTAGTTTTTATAGTTATTGGTAAGGAGGGGGAACAGAAGCTGGAAAAAGTAGAGTAGCTAGGGTGATAATAAAAATAACAGTAACTGTCTCCTGGAAGAGAAAACAAAAAATACATTAAATTGTATTAGTTAAATTTGTTCCACTTTAAATTCTTGATATCATTAATACGAATGTCCAGGTATTGGCAATAAAGTCTACCTCAGTAAGAACAAGGAACATAATCCTATCTAAACTAATACAACACACATAATCGAATACTTAAGTAACACAGTTGAATCATTTACTAGTGGTCTCTTCAAAAGATAACATTTTGACAATTTAAAAAAATACTTAGTTATGAATAGTTCTCTGCCTTCATGTGGAAATAGTTCCAGTTCTGCAATCCTTCTACAGATGGGGCTCTAAACCAGCACTGTGGTTATTAACAAAGTTATATCACAGAACACAAAAAATTACTATACTGAATGTAACACACAAGATGCAACATTTTGATTTAAGTAATCTTATAGTGGTCAAGACTTATCAAACATGAACAGTTTGTAGATCATTGAAATGATGAGCAATGTTGCTCTCTGTAACACTTGGTCATCCACCTTCAGTAGGGGCATAGCAGCGGTCCTCGAATTTGGGAACTCTAGTGATGAATCTGAATATTGATTTAAACTGTCTGTAATCTTTTCAGTTGCTTATCTAAAACTGATAATATGACAGAGACAAACAGTCCAGTGTCTGACTTGGGATCCCTTGTGCTGTTGCAGTCCTTGCTTCCTTGAATAGCTTGTATTACAGATTCTGTGGAGAGTTTATTAACCCAGCATGAATGAGTCTTCTACTATAATCTTACAAAAGTAACATGGTGACTAAGATGGTGACTATCCAAATCATCTATATTTGAACTAACTGCAAGGGAATATCGTCCAGACAAACCTAAATTATTTTTGCCATTTAGCCATTCACGTGTTCCAGACAGCGTCGGTATTATTTACTGAAGATTAAACCAAAAGTCCTAAATATCTCAACCCATTGCAGATCCACAATCAGTTATTAAACATTATCAATGGTTTTGCTTCCTGTTGACCCTGTCCTTTGACATTATCAAACTCTACTATTTCATCTAGATTTGTATTTCCCAGTAAGATGTGCCACTATTAATGTCATTAGGGTAAATATCTGGAGCAGTTTAAAAATAGTGGTTAACAAGAGCAGAAAAAGAAAAAAATGTAGTGCATAAAGTGCAAGGCTCTAAAGTTTCAGGCTTAAGCAGTTGTTCACAAGGTGTGAAAGGATGGTCCTGTCCTAACTGTGCTTTGTTTGTAATAATTACTCCACCTTTACCCATTAGTACATACAAATATCATTTACTTCCTTATAGAATAGGAAACAAGACCAGCTGAACTGCGACTTTTATCTTTATCAATTAAAAATCAAAGTTTCTGGCATATCATTTAACTCTTGTGGGGTCATTGTCTCAGGATTCACTACCCAGTGCTACTCTTTGTCGTTTAACATATTTTCCGTAACTCCTTTGTTAGTCTAAAGAGGCACAAATGCAGAAGAAGAAATATTTGTCACTTCATGGCATGACAATCCACTACTCCACAAAGTTTAAGTAATGGCTTGTTGGTTTTGAACAAGCTCACTTCAGAGATCTGATAGTAAGTTCAGCATACTGCAGACATTTTATGGATTGGAATTCCTGTCCTTGGGAACAAGACCATGTGTGTGGAAAAGTACAATGCGTCTGAAGTCTATTATTATTATTATAATAAGAATTATTATTATTGAGGTTGTGGGGCTTTTAATTAACAGTCTTGTATTTCTAATAAGAAGAGTTTATTTTTATATGGACATGCCACAACATAAAAATAGACTATTTTAAAATTCCTGAAATCTCATATTCTGCCTTTTTATAAAAATGTATATGTTGCATCTTTAGCACCAGTCTTTCTACAGTGGCCACACATAAAAAGATAAATGGGCCATCAGTAAATGGTGACTGGTGCAGCAATCAAAGACTAGTATAATAACTGAATCATGCCACAGGTAAGATGTTTATCTAACTCCCTATATTTGTTACCTAGAATAGTAGGATATAGTGTAGTCCTGCTACTGATCAGAAACTGATGATATATAGAAATAGTTATGAAAGCACTAAATGTAAAATAGCCGAACATAACGCATTTGAGATACTTCAGGTGCAGCTAACATTGAGTAAGACAGTGATTCAGGTCATAGCCTGCTATAGGTCCCCAACCATATCCCAAGACTCACACTCCATGTTCCTAAGCACCCTGGAGAATATTATGGTCCAACCTAACACTCTCATACTGGATGACTTCAACTACCCCTCCAGTAACTGGGAAAACTAATCATGTACCAATACACTTGCCCAACATTCCCTGGAATTCATAAATTCCAATTCCCTGGACCAGCTCGTTCTTACCCCCACTAGAGGTAGCAACATCCTTGACCTAGTCATTACTAACATGGGTGACCATTGCTATACAGCAATAGTCAACTCCTCCCTTGTTAGATCTGACCACAAACTAATCACCTTGGAAATCCACCCCCCCCCGTGCAAAGGTAACCACCATGAAAAACTTCTCCAAAGATAACTTTGGGCTCCTAAAAACAGAGGTGGCTAACTTCATGGCACCCACGCAAATGGGGAATAGTTACATGACCACTGCATCATACACCAATGCACCGTACGAACACATACACAAATGCATGGATTTTGCCATACCCAATAGAAGCAAGGTGCTCTCCTCCCAAAAAAGGAATACAGTCTGGTGGTCCCCTGCCATAAATACTCTACAACAGAAGGAGGAAACTGATACGGAATAAGGTAACATCCCAAGACTGGAAAAAACTCTCTTATCAGCCTCAACAAAAAGTTGACATCTCTCATCAAATCCTCTAAAGCTAGCTATGAAAACAGAATTGCAGCAGATAGTAAAGACAGCCACAAGGCCTTCTATAGTTATGTAAAGAATCTCCATGGCAATACCCAGATTTGCTCTGAGCTACTGCACAATGGGACCTCCTATACTGAGCCAACAGATATTGCCAATATACTGGCTGACAAATTCAGTGCCAACTTTACCCCTCTCCCACAAAGGACCAATCACAACACCAGTAGATTGCTAGGCACCCAGTATTATTGCTGCACAGGTTAAAACAGCACTGTTCAAGGCCAAGAATAAGCTTCTATGGCACCTGACAATATCCCTGGCTGTATTCTACATGAACTATAGAGTGAACTGGCACATTACCAGTGTGCCCTGTTCAATCACAGCCGCACCCCAGGCTTTGTCCCTACCAAATGGTTCAATGCTACAGTCATCCCTCTACACAAAGGAGGAGTGACTACAGACCCTGGGAACTATCGCCCCTTTAGCCTAATGAGTCTGATATGCAAAGCTATGGAAAGCATCATCATTGACCTAATAAACAAGGATATAGGGAATCTCCAAACTATGGATCCTACACAGTTTGGTTTTGTGAAGGGTAGATCATGCCTGCTCAACTTGGTCACCTTTTTTGAGTCAGTCACCAGAGCTGTGGATGAAGGCAAGGTGGTTCATACAGCCTACCTTGATCTGGCCAAGGCCTTTGATACCATTCCCCACTCAGGAATCATAGAAAAACTCACTAAGCTAGGCATCAACCCCTATACCACTAGGTAGGTTGCAAACTGGCTCACAGATAGAACCCATAGTGTGAAAGTAGCTGACTCCAAGTCGGACTGCTGACCAGTCACGAGTGGAGTCCTACAGGGTTCAGTCCTAGGTCCTCTCCTGTTTGGTATCTACTTCTCTGAAGCCCAGGCCAACACAAAGTGACTCTGGCTGACAAAGTTCACAGACGATTGCAAGTTGGGAGCTATTATTAACTCCCCAAGTGATGTTGACATCCTACAGAAAGGCCTCACTGAGACCAATGACTGTTGTCAGAACCATGGCCTTAAGCTCAATGCCAAAAAATGTGCAGTTATCCCCCTTGGTTAAAATCCAGTTCCCTTGAATTACCACATCGATGGTAGTCCACTGAACACAGAAGGCGTTATAAGAGATTTGGGAACACAGGTTGATAGCAACCTCTAATTTGACCACCACATTGCCACTGTGGTCAGAAAGTCCTTCTATATGGCACATCTCATTACTAAGGCATTTGCATCCAGGAGGAAAGAGGTCAAAATAGCATACTGTCTCCCTCTACTCTTCCCTCATTAGGCCAATCATTGGGTAGAATGCCCCATTTGGCATGTACCTCACTAAACACCTGAAACAACTTGAGAGGCCACAAAAGTATCTCACAAAGAGGATCCTAGGCCTTAAACTTAGCCTAGTACACACCTATGAACCTATGAATTGCAATTGGCACAGGGTATCATACCAGAGTCTCTATTGGGTATGTATGGAGGCATGTCAAATTTGGGATAACATAAAAGCCTGTTAAGGTTCCTTTTATTTTTATAGGTGAAACCAAGTGTGTCACCCACTATCTCCATGATATTGTTATCCATAGTTAATATATACCAGTACTTCCTATAAATGTTGTTTGTTTAACATTACTTAGGTAAAACAAGGGCATAAAGCTTGGTCCTTGACTTAACTTTCTTACTACTAACTACACTGGCCATTTCAACCACTGTAACTGAGAAATAAGGTATCTCTTCATTCTCCCTTAATGTAGAGACCTTGGATAGAATACTATTTACTTGTCTAGCACCATGGCCCTTTCAATAAATTTCTCACTTAAGAGGTTTAATTAATTTAAAAACGTAGTGTCTTCAACATTAACCTAGATGCACTTAATGCTTGGCTTTTCACTATATTGTTAAATGCGTGCATAGAGTGCATATTCCTGTGTAAATATGTGTTCCAGTGGCAATCTTTCTTAAATGTCTCTGTAATAAAATTCCCCTTGGCATCCCTAATAACTCTAACATCAAGAAACATTATCTGTAAGGGCAAATAAACCAAGGTAAACCTTAAAGTATTACTAGTGTTCATATAATCAAGTAACATTTCAAGGTCATTGATTGTGCCTGTCCATACCATGAGCAGGTCATCCACAAATGCCTATAAAAATAAATGAACTGTTCCAGATGGGTTTAAACAAACTAGTTTCCTCCCATCCTGCCATAATGATACTGGCGTAGCTATTGGCACTACAGGTGCCCATAGCTGCGCCATCCTTTTGTAAGTATATGGTTTGGTTAAATATAAAAATATTATTGTCAAGTACAACCTCCATAAGCAAACATAGTAAATCTATAAAACTTTTTCCATAGTCACTATGTAAAACCAAACATTCCTCAAAATCTTGCAAAAAACTGCTGTGTATCTTTTAAAACATACTCATTCTTATTCAACACTGGTTTCAGATGTCTCTGCATAAAAATAGCTAAGGAGTTCAGCGCATCAGTTCCTCCCAGAAATTATAGGCCAAAGAGGAAGACAGGTGGGATGCATATGAATCTTCGATAGGCCCTGTATAACTGGTATAGTAGGATAATCAATTCTGAGATAATTATACAGCTGAAAATCTATCACTTCACTCAGCCAACAGTTATATAAAGTATTTTCTTACCATACTAATCTTAGCAACCATTTCATCTTGAGTAATAACCTTATATGTATTGCTGCCACTTAACACTTGTTTGACTGATGTAACATATTGGTCACAGTTCATAACTGCTACAGGACCACCCTTATCAGCAGGTCTAATAACTATAGAGGTGTCGAACTGTAAGCTTCTCAAGGCTTCCTTATGACCACTTGTTAAGTTACTATAAGCTCTGTTTCTTTCTTGCTTTTCAAGTAACTTAAGAATTTCATTCCTGCAAACTCTTTCAAAAATACTCAAAATAGAATGAAAAACAGATATATAGGTGCTGGGTTTCTTGAAATAAAGTCAATTATCTGTCTATTTGTTCCCAAAACTTAGTTTCAACATTACATTCCTAGTGAATCATTTCAAATCAAATATAGTGTCTGTTGCCTCTGATATGCTTGCTGGAATAAAAGTCCTCTTTCTAATAATGAAAGTTCATTCATACTTAATTCTCTTGATGATGACATATAGAGATAGATCGGGTTGCCACATCTTCTTTAATGTTTGGACACTCTGTTAGCTGGGGTCCATCTTCCTTTTCTGGCTGCTATGGCTTCTAGAGTGTTCTAAGCTCTTGGTGTGTTCCCTGCTTACAGGAAATGGGAGTGATGGAAATGGTTGGAGATGAAAGCTGAAGTGGAGATATTCTGCGCAACAGAGAACTCTGCCAACTTTAGTGGAGCCAGGAAGAAAACTTTTATTACACAGGCACAAGTACAGGCTAATTTTGAGAAACATACGGATGCTTCAAAATCGTCTGCAGATCCTCCAAAGGATTTCACCATGAGAGGGAGCTCTCATATTACCAGCAGTGCACTAAATCTGGATCCCATTTCCTATAAACATTTAGTTAAACCCTGGTTCATTATATGAATTCATTGTTTGTCAGCAGCATTGTTTATCAGTTCTAAATTATTTAGAATCACCTAATTTGTGAGAGAGAATCAATTTTGATGATTGTTAATGTTTGTATTCACTGCGACCATCTCCTTTGGAGAACAATGGCGTGCACACAAATTGGGAAGCATTAGGGAGCAGACAAAAAACATACTACACCTGTGCACAACAAAAACACCAAAACAATCCAAAAATTTCTGGTCCACCATAAATAAACTCCTACATCCACCCCCAAACCCAACACTTCCCCATCAGATGACAGCATTGCATCCCAGTTCAACTCCTCCTTCATAAACTCTCTTATCAGATATGAGCAGAACACCATACCCAGTATCCCAGACACCAATAATGATACTGTAAACACTTTCTCCTTGAAACATGTCACAACTCATACCATAAAAAACAGCTTAATAAACTCAAACCCACCAGCCTAGCTGCAGACAATCTGCCTTCTAAATTCCTCAAAATTGGTACAGAAGTCATAGCCTACCCCATACCCATCCTTATTAATCGCTCTGTCACAGAAAGCTACACCTCCCTAATCTGGAAAATGTCCTACATCACCCCCTCCATAAAGGCAGAAACTCTACTGAACTCACTAACTATAGACCCACCACTATTCTTTCGCCCCTCTCTAAATACTTGAAAAGTGCATTCACACCCAGTCCTTAACCACCTTATTTCCAACAACCTCCTTTCTCACACACATGGCTGTCACCCCCATCATAGCACCACAACTGCCCTCCTCAGCTTTATCAACACAGTAAATCAATACAGAAACCAAAACAGATATATCTCCACCATCTTTCTAGACCTGTCAAAGGCCTTTGACACAGTTTCACACCAGAAACTGCTGTCAGAACTAGCCACCTTAAACCTTAGCCAATCTACCCTAGTATGGTTCCATTGCTACCTAACCAAATGCCAACAAGCTGTTAGATGGAAACGAGACCTATCATCCCTACTTCCTGTTAATATAGGAGTCCCACATGGTTCCATACTAGGACCCCTAGACTTCAATATATTTATCAACCAACTGGACAAATACACCCCTCTTGCTTCAATCATACAATGGTCTATATCAGTTCTTCGAAAAACCTTTCCACAGAACGCTACATTGTCGACCCAAATTCAGTGAAATATACTTCCGTGATTCATTGAATACTTGCAGGGCAAAGACATAGTTGGCCAACTACACAATTTTGCCCTTTTCTCCACTGTAGTGTGATCTTGGAGTTGGTATATTTAGTTGGTGGGGTGTTAGTGGGGTGCAGCCTCCTCCACATGGGTGGATTTGGTTTAGCTAGATTTGGGTTTGTTTATGCTGTGAGGCAAGTATTCATTTGCTCTTTAAGTATTCAGCGAATCGCGGAAGCATAGGTGCTGGAACCATAGGGTGAGGGGGAGGGAGCACCCATAGGGGGAGAGGAGGGAGTGCCCCCCCCACACTTTTACAGCTGCAAGACCTGTAACAACATGGAGGATGCACACGTGTTGAATTTAAACACAAAAGTGGGCCTGATCACAGACGCAATACTCACGGGTAAACTTAAGGCTCTTTTTATTGAAGCTGCTCTGCTGGTGCTCTGTTTACTTAAGGCTTTAAAGCTTAAGGCTCCGTTTACTTTATTTACTGAAGCTGGTGCTGTGTAAGCTTAAGGCTCCGGTACTGTGTAACCTTAAGGCTCCGTTTACTTTACTGAAGTTGGTACTGTGTAAGATTAAGGCTCCATTTACTTGTGTGTGTGTGTGTGTGTGTGTGTGTGTGTGTGTGTGTGTGTGTGTGTGAAGGCTCCGTTTACTTATGTCTATGAAGGCTCCGTTTACTTGTGTGTGTGAAGGCTCCGCTTACTTGTGTGTGAAGGCTCCGTTTACTTGTGTGTGAAGGCTCCATTTACTTGTGTGTGTGTGTGTGTGTGTGTGTGTGTGTGTGTGTGTGTGTGAAGGCTCCATTTACTTGTGTGTGTGTGTGTGTGTGTGTGTGTGTGTGTGTGTGTGTGTGTGTGTGAAGGCTCCATTTACTTGTGTGTGTGAAGGCTCCGTTTACTTGTGTGTGAAGGCTCCATTTACTTGTGTGTGAAGGCTCCGTTTACTTGTGTGTGAAGGCTCCATTTACTTGTGTGTGTGCGTGAAAGCTCCGTTTACTTGTGTGTGAAGGCTCCGTTTACTTGTGAGTGTGTGTGTGTGTGTGTGTGAAGGCTCCGTTTACTTGTGTGTAGGCTCCGTTTACTTGTGTGTGAAGGCTCCATTTACTTGTGTGTTTGTGTGTGAAGGCTCCGTTCACTGTGTGTGTGAAGGCTCTGTTTACTTTGTGTGTGTGTGTGTAAAATGCCCCATGTATGCACGACTGGTGGTTAGGAGTGCTTAGGCTCAAACCCTGAGCCTTGGGTACACCAGCCTGCATTCTCTACCTACACCACCACTTGTGTTTCAGGGAGCTGAGTCCATAACTCTCAACTGTCTACATTTTCACAGAATATTTGGCTCATACTTTGGTCTGTTCCTCTTAAAATTTGTGGTTTTGGGGCAAATCTAGTGATAACGGAATTCACTAAATAATGATAGCTCTTTAAGTTTCAGTCTTCCTATCTTTTTTGGAAACACATGGTAACACAAAACACTATTTCAGCAACTTTCTAAGATTATACAAGCAATATTTATAACATGTCCCTGGTTTTGGGTCTTTGCCCCTCACCCCCAAAATAAATGTTGGCTTTTTCCAGATTTCTTCTGTTGTGAAATTGAGAGAATTAGTTGTGTCAAGTGGATGGTGCAGTGGTAGTGTTGTTGCCTCACAGCAAGAGCTTTTCTGGTTTGATTCTTGGCTGGGGTGCCTTCTGTGCAGAGTCTGTATGTTCTCCCTTTGTTCATGTGGGCTTCCTCTGGGTGCTCTGGTTTCCTCCCATGTTACAAAGACATGCATCTGGAGCATTTCTCCTTGGGCCGCTTGTGAAAATTGGCTTTGTTCCACGTCAAACTTTCTTGGTAAACAAATATCAAATAAAAAAAATTTTCAAGGAGCTGAGAGTTTCAGGGGAAGAGAAGTTTAGTGCTGCTTATTCCAAGTCTGTTTGCATTGTTAGTAGCACAACAGGTAGTAGCTTTACTTTTGATGCAGAAGGCTATGGGTTCTACTCCCAAAGTATACAGATGGATGGCTGATACTGTACTGTGTTGTACTTTAAAGGGAGTGGATGCTGCAGTCCTGTGAATGCCCTCCTTTGGAGGTGTTACCTAGTAACTATGAACTTGTCATCAGTTTGCCATCCATTCCTATTGCAATATTAATAGTTTATCATTTTTAATGTAACATAGGCAATTTATTCTTCAAGGGCAACAGACAATTTATTTGTAGATG
The DNA here is from genome assembly GCF_019279795.1 of Protopterus annectens. Taxonomy (NCBI): domain Eukaryota; kingdom Metazoa; phylum Chordata; order Ceratodontiformes; family Protopteridae; genus Protopterus; species Protopterus annectens. The sequence goes on along the minus strand of NC_056731.1, from coordinate 497,446,462 downwards.
AAATAATGAAATATTATTTTATTTTATTTATTTATTTTACATGTGTTGACCGGGATAGTCCAACTGGATACATGTCCATTTTCAGTAGAGGCCTGGGGAGATAAGCTCCATTAAGCTAAGTAGATTATGAAATAATAATAATGATAAAAATAATGAATTACAAGAAGGTACACTGTAACAATATACTAACAAAAACATTTTACATGAGTATCTGAATACAAGATGTGATTGCATTATTAAAAGTAATTACAGAGGTAAAAAAAGAGCATTTCACACATTAGAAAGCTTAATACTAATCATAGAGAAAGCTAGCAAGTAATATATTCTTGTGTGAGTTAACTAAGAACACACAATGTTAAGTAGCTTTCACATTCTGCAGTCCAAGTGAAAAAGTAGCAAATATCTACATGGTGGGTAGCTTTCAAATTCTATAGTCCAAGAGAGACAGTAGCTTATATATACATGGTAGAGAAGTTATTTTGTGGGTTTATGCTCAGGGATAGTTTCCCATAAAGACTAGGCTAGTAATAGCATCCAGTAAGCTAGTGGCCCAACTAACTGAGGTCAGGAGAGTGGTATGCCCAGAGGCCTGAAAAAGATAGTGATAAGTACATGGAATGAAGGGGGTTATTAGTCAGGGTTAGAGCATGGACATAGCCATTGAGGTTTAAGGAATGTTTTTAGTTGCTGCTTGAAAAGTGTTGTAGGAGAAAGAGATGTTAGTTCACTGGGAAGCCTGTTCCAAATTTTTCCCACAGAGTTAGAGAAAAGACAGTCACCTGATTTATTATTGGTTTTTATGAGTGGCTACTAGTAATTTGTTAGCTGAGCATAGGGTTGTGAGATTTTTGTATGGGGTGATAAGGCTACTGAGTATTAGGGTGTTGCTGGGATGGTGCAAAATCTTTTGGGTGATAGTGAGTCGCTGAAGTAGAAGCTGATTTTGCAGTTCCAGCCATCCTAGCTGTTTCAGATTTAGACAATGGTGGGTTCTAATTGGGGAGCCAGTGGCAAATCTGGCAATGTTACAATAGGAGGTTGACAGTTTATTCAGGTTACTTTTGGATAGATTGGTATAAATGGGGGAGGCGTATAGGAGGGTAAAGATAAGATGTGTGTGGGCGATGGTAGTTCTAGCTAAAGGAGTAAGGAAAGGTTTAATGCTGTACAGGGAACCTAGTTTTCTATTAACTGATTTAATGGTTAAGTTAATGTGTGAATCGAAGTTCAGGCTGTGGTCAATTGTTATACCTAAAAGTTTAGTGGTCACATCAGGTGCTATGAGAGTGCCATTATTGGATGTAACTGTGAAATTTATAGGGGAGAACTTCTGTGTGGGAGTGAACAGTAGTAATTTAGTTTTTTTAGGGTTAAGGAGAAGACAACGTTGAAGGAACCAGTTTTCTACTAAGTTAAATACTTTTTGGGTGATGGACTGGAGTCCAGCAGAAGAGGCAGTGCTACAGATTAATGTGGAATCATCTGCATATTGTATGCATTTGGCTTGAGGAAGGTTAGCATTTAGATCGTTAATGAAGATAGAGAAGGCGAGGTCCCAAAATGGAGCCTTGAGGGACACAAGGGTAATGGGGAGGTGAGAGGATAAGTTATTGGCCCAGAGGACTGCTTGTTGTCTATTTTCTAGACAGGACTTGAAACATTTCACTGCTTGTGGGCCCAATGAAAGTGATTTAAGACTATTTATAAGTAACTGATGGTTAACCATATCGAAGGCTTTAAAGTGGTCAATAAAGAGTGCAGAGGAAAGCAGGTTGTTTTTTTTGATTTTTATTAATGCAGTCAGAAAAAGATAAGAGTGCAGTGGTAGTACTATGGAATGGCCTAAAGCCGTGCTGACAGTCAGCTAATAGGTTATTTTGGAGAAGATGATCAAGTAGTTGCCGGTGGATACATTTTTCCATGATTTTACCTAATGGAGAGAGTAGGGCTATGGGACGAAGGTTTGAGAGTTTGGTCGAGTTACCGCCCTTATGTAGTGGGATAATATGTGAGATTTTCCAGAGAGATGGGATGGTACCTTCAGTAATGGCTCTATTAATAAGGATGGAAATGGGGTAAGCAAGCACTCTAGCTGCTCTTTGCAGGTATTGAGGTGGTAGCAGGTCAGCTGAGGATGTACAAGGTTTAAGTTTTTGAAGTAGTGTATAGATAAGGGATGTTGGAACTGGTAGTAACTGAAATGTAAGAAGTTGTCTAGTTGAGGAGGGAGGCAAAATTGAGCTAACATGTGGTAGGATATTAACTAGAGTTTGGACGGTTTCAGTAAAAATGTTGTTGAAAGCATCAGCAATCTGGTTGGGGGAGTTATGAGAGAAACCAGAAGGGGTAGGTGTCTTGATCTGACCAGGGTATTAATACCTGACCAGAAACTTTGTTGTTTCTGTTGATGGAATTACTGGAGTTTAACGTAAAAGTTTTTTTTTATCAAACAATATTGATTTTTAGTGGTATTTCTCAGCTGTTTAAAGTTTTGATGATCAGTTGGGTTTTTAGTTGTTCTCCATTTGGCCCAGATTTTGTTTCTCTGTAACATTTTAAACCTTGTCTTTTTTGTGAGCCAAGGAACAATTTTGCTCCTGGTTCTGACAGTGTGAGTGGGGGCATGGTATTCTAGGATTTGCAAGAATTTAAAATTAAAGTATGACCCTGCTTTGTCAAAAGGAAGGTGTTTTAGGGGTGACCAATCACAAGCTTTAAGTTCTGCTTGGAAGCTTTCTGGGTTAAAATTTTTGTTGTCCCAGGTAGTTCTAAAGAAGGTTTGGTTGGGAATAAAGGTCTTTTGTCTAATTATATAAGTAAATGAGTGGTCACTAATGTCATCAGGAAGGATACCTGATTTATATGAGTGGGGATGATTATTTACTAATATCCAGTCTAAGGTGCTTTGTTTGTTACTAGGTTTATGGATTCTGGTGGGGGTGGTGACTGTTTGGAAAAAGCCATATAGGTTTATATGGGAAGTTGGGTTGTCTGAAATACAGCTGTTCCAGTCAATATTAAAATCACCGAGCACTATAGTGTCTTGTGGGAAGGACAGAGAGAGCCAGCAGAGGGTATTTTCAGGGGTTGTAATATTATTGCCTGGAGGTAGGTAGGAGCAAATTATGTATATGCATTTGCTGGCATTAATTTGAAGCTTAGAAATAAGGATTTCGACATTACTAGGGGAGGGTAATTGAATGTCTAGTGAAGAAACTTATAACTCAGATTTATACAGTATTGCTACACCTCTACCCTTTTTGGTTATATGGTGTACTCTCAAAATTTTATAACCGGGTGGGGTGATTTCATTGCCCTGGGTTACTGGTTTGAGCCATGTTTCTGTTAGACAAAGAATGTCAAATGACTGTATGGCAACAGTGCCTGAAGTTGGTTAATTTTATTGTTTAGGCTACATGTATTGATATGAGCTATGAGGAGAGAATTGGGGATTCTAGTGGGAGTGTGAGGGATGGGAGGATGTAATAGTTGGGGGTCTGTGGTGATGTTGATGTTTGGGCCTAGATTTGGATGGATATCATCATGTATTAGAAGGTGTTGTTGAAGACTGTGTGTAAGTTTTAGGAATTTACAGAAAATGCTATGATGTTTACTGGCTTGGGAGTAATTAATATGGGTTGTTCTATGATACTTTGGTAAAAGATAGGTAGATGAGGATGTTATGTTAATGTGGTTTTGTGAGGCTAGCTGAGTTAGAGGTGTTGTTTGTTTTAAGGGATGTTGAAATTCCATATAATGTAGGTGTTCATAGCATGTAAAGTTGTTTCCTAGCAGCAACCTGTTCATTAGTTAGAAATCTCTTTAATGTGGAATTATTTAGATGACTTACTTCTGCAGAGATTTTGTATATTTACTGATATTGGTGGATTGTAATGACAGAAGTTTGAGTGGCCTTTTATGGTTGAAAATTTTGGAAATGGGTAGTTTGGTCATTATTGGTTCATACATTTTGTTTCATTGCTTACTAGAAGATCATTCAAAACTACAAATTTGAAATGCATTCTAACAACTGGTGCTGTATTATACAAGGAATATAATTTAATACAATCAGTAAGGTGAATCAAAGAATGCATACATGTATGCATGGCCCTAAAAATGTGTTTGAAAACAACCCAGAGGAAAGTGGGAAAGGCTCAAAATCATGGGCCAAATTTTAAGCTTTATTGTTGTTACCAAAGCAATGGATGAAGATAAAACAGTTCACACCACATTACCTTAACCTGGCCAAGCATTTTGACACAATCCCTTACTCAAGTGTAGTACAAAAGATGAATAATGTAGGAGCAAACACTTGCATCCACTAGCTGGATTGCCAACTTGCTCACAGGATGCAGGAGATCAAAATAAAGGAAGAGACCAGTCACCAATGGAGTCACCCAGGGTTCGGTGCCAAGACTTTTTCTGTTTGGCATATACATCTCAAAAGTAAAAGGAAATACCAAAGGGCTTTGGCTGGCTGAGTTTGAGATGACTGCAAGCTAGTAGCAGTTATTGAATTCCCAAATGACTTAACCATCATAGGTTCATAGGTAGGTACTAGGCTATTGGCCCTAGGGCCTATATAAGCCTATCCAAATGGTACCCTAGCTTTTGCCACCCAAGAAAATTATTTTCCTGTGCCCCTTTCAAGCAGAGCCACAGAAGTGATCCCTGGGGTGAATTTCCTATCTCCCATCCAATCAAGATTTTTCTTGAAGAGTACTAATGAGGAGCTTTGTTTGATATAGATAGGTAGTTTGTTCCAGAGTATGGGAAGTCTCTGGGACAGGAATCTATCCCTCCAGCATGTTCTGTTTATTGTGGTGACAAGGTTTAGGTCCCTAGAGTGGAGGGATTAGGATTTCTTTAAGTGGAGCATGTCCAACAGCTCTGGGTTTGACATAGCTTTGTATGTTAGGCAGAGATCGCCTCTGAGTAGGCGATATGCGACAGAGTAAAGCTGAAGTTTTTTGAGACGGTCTGCATAGGGCATCTGTTTCAGGTCAGTAATCCTCTTTGCGAGATATTTTCTGTGGCCTTTCCAGTTGTTGCAGATGTCTTGTGAGGTACATACCAAAAGGGGCATTCTACTATATAATGGGTCTAATGAGTGATGAGTAGAGTGGAACAATGACCTCCTTTTTCCTGGATGAGAAACCTTTTGTGATGAGGTGTGCCACGTAGAAGGATTTCCTGACTGCTGTGGTGATGTGATTATCAAAGGGGGGACTACTGTACACCTGTGTCCTAAGGTCTCTTATCACACTTTCGGTGTTAAGTAGAGTGCCGCCTATGTGGTAGTTCATGGGTACAGAGTTTTTACCAAAAGGGATGACAATGCACTTTTTGGCATTGAGCTTGAGGCCATGGCTTTGACACCAGGCATCTGTCTCAGTAAGGCCCTTTGTAGGATGTCCACATCGTTAGGAGTTCTGATTATGGCTCCTAGTTTGCAGTCATCTGCGAACTTTGTTAGCCAAAAACCTTCTGTATTAGCCTGTACTTCAGAGAAGTAGATATCAAACAGGAGAAGACCTAGGACTGAACGCTGTGGTACTCCACTTGTCACTGGTCTGAAGTTGTACTTAGAGTCTACTACTTTCACAGTGCGGGTTCTGTCAGTGAGCCAATTGGCAACCCATCTTGTGACATAGGGATCTATACCTAATTTAGTGAGTTTATCTATAATTCCAGAGTGGGGGATGGTGTCAAAAGCCTTGGCGAGATCTAGATAGGCTGTGTGAACCACCTTACCCTCATCTACTGCTTTGGTGACCGCTTCAAAGAAGTCTGTTAGGTTTAGGAGACATGATCTGCCTTTTACAAACCCGAACTGGGTAGGGTCCAGAGTTTGGAGATTACCAATGTCATTGTTTATAAGTTTATATGTTCCATGATGATACGTTCCATAGCCTTGCAGATCCGGCTTGTCAGGCTAATGGGGCGGTAGTTCCCAGGGTCCGTGGTGGCTCCCCCTTTGTGGAGTATGATAACGTTTGCTGTGTGCCATTCAGTGGGCACAAAGCCTGAGGTGAGGCTATGATTGAACATGGTACTTAGGTGGGGTGCCAGTTTGTTTTGTAGTTCATGTAGAACGCAGCCTGGGATGTTGTCAGGTCCCATGGATGCTGTGTTCTTGGCTTTGGAGAGTGTGTTTTTTTACTTGTGCAGCCATGATTACAGGAACTTTGCATTTTTCCGGTATAAGATGGGCCCTTTAGAGGATGAGAGAAGGGTAAAGTTAGGACTGACCCTATCTGCTAGGATGTTGGCAATATCAGTTGGTTCTGTATATTTAGTGCCATTGTGCTGTAACTCAGTGCAGATCTGAGTGTTGCCATTGAGATTCTTGACATAGCTATAGAATGCTTTGTGGTTGTCTTTAGAATCAGTGGCGATTTTGGGAAGGTTTGTCCCAAATAATAACTGGTGTCAAAATCAGGGCAATGCCCTTTGAGAACTGACCCAATATTTTGGCATTTGGAAACTTGTGTGTACAGTGACCTAACTTTTGACCGACATGTGCCCGGAGTTATAAGAAAGCCTTCCTATATTGCACAGCTTATAAACAAATTGTGACTAGATCTAGAGATGTTGTTGTCCTCTTTACAAAGCTCTCATTAGGTCAATCATTTTGTATAATGCCCACTTTGGCATGTATCTGTCCAGCCCCACAATACCTTACTAAAAGGATACAAGTCCTAAATAATAGGTCTTGCATGGACCACCTCAAAGATGTATTACTATACTCAGTATCCTACAGAGTGCTTAGAGGTGACATGTCTGGCATACAAGACATCCTCTGACCTAATAAAGATGGACCTACTAAAGCAAGTCAAATGGCATCAGAAATACTCAGTCCAGTTATCGAAACTGAATGTTGTGGAGAGATGGATATATATCATGGAGACTACCACTGTTCCAGAATAGACTATTCATAAAAATAAAACAAAGCTCATCCGTCCATATTCAAATACAACATGGATCTAAGGATGGGTAATAGAAAATGTACTCCAGGATTGCCCCTCATGCCACTAATGGATAGAAGCAGTTCCTAACTGCTACATCCCTTACATGGGTCTCCACAAATTATCGGGTCTATATCAGAACATCGAAGTATTAAAACTTCAAATGTTCTGATATCGAACACTATTCAGCGAATGCTAAGAATAACGAAGCTGCAGAACAGCAAATTCTTCCCTCGGGAAAGAATTTGGTTGGCCGTTTCTGTGGCTCCGCTATTCTTAGTGCTGTGGTGTGGGTTCAGGTAAGTGTGCGATTGTACGTTAGGGTTAAGGGTGGGTTAAGTGAGTTGGGGTTAGGGCACGAGTTAGACGTGTGTGCGATAGTGACAGACTTAGGGTTAGGGATGGTTTAAGTGAGTTAGGGTTAGAACACGGGTGAGGCATGTGTGCAATAGTGACAGACTTTAAGGTTAGGGGCAGTTTAAGTGAGTTAGGGTTAGGGCGCGGGTCTGTTGAGTGTGCGAAAGTGACGGACCTTAGGGTTAGGGTTTGGGTTAAGGTAACTAGGTAGACAGCAGTGTATGTTTAGTTTAGTGTAGCGTTAGATGTAGGAATTTAAGTGTATGTGTGTGGTTTCTGTTTGTTTGATGTGCTTGTGTTATGTCTATGTGTTTCGGAGAAGCAAATTTTTCCATTGGAAAAAATTTGCTGTTCTGAATGTTCAATATTTTCATGTTTAGATGTTTTGGGGCTGATGAAATAGCATTCGCTATTTTCATCTTTCGATAACATGATATAAACACGAAGTATCTATGGTATGATCACAGTTATTCTCATCAGGGCTAATATACATTTATCAGACATGGGATAGGTAAGACCAATCAGAAAATGTTAATTCAAGCACCAAAAGGGAATTAGCTAAGCTTAAAATGTCCTAAAAGTGAACCTATATTGTGGTAGTAAATAGTTATAAAAACTGCCCTTTTTAGATCACTAAGTACCCCCTCTCACCCTCTGCCCCCCCCCAGTCTTCATCAGCTTCTGATATGCGCAGAACTGAATTTCGCTGAATATAGGATGATGCTGCAGCATTCAGTGGAAAGTTTTTTTAAAGATTTAATATAGACCCTCATACAATATGCAGATAACTCTACCTTTATATGCAATGCAAGATCCCTCACACAGCTAGCAGAAATCACACAACAAACCTTGTCAGAAGTAGAATCCTGGCTAGAAAATTGAAACCTTATACTTAACCCAAGCAAGACAAAGCTGATGCTCTTTGTCCCCACCAAATCAACCAAACCCCCCAACATCTTTCCACATACAATCCACCAATAAACCAACCATAACAGCCACTTCACAGACCAAATTCTTAGGTGTTACAATTGATGAGAAATTGAAATTCGACCTACACCTTTCCCAAATTATTAAAAAACTCACATTAAACTAAACTATCTCTATTGCATTAAACCATTCTTTACTAACCAATCCAGACTAGATATTACCAGAACTCACCTTCTATCTACTTTACTCTATGCCTCTCCCATCCTTACCAACCTTAGCAAAATCAGCCTTGCCAAACTCGAATCCTGACACAACAAAATAGCCAAGTTTGCCACAAACTCCCCGCACAAATCCCACCACTGCTCCTCACTACAACAATTAAAATGGTTAGAACTCCCTCAACATTTAACCTACACCCAATTCATTGTCACTCATCTGCTAGTGTAAAACCTGACAGGACCCCAGGCTTACAGCAAATACTCCAACCATATATCAACACTTGACAACTCTGTTCCACACACAAAACATTCATACATGTCTCCAAAAGCAACAACTGACCTGGAGACAACCTTTACTTTCACTATATTTCCAAAATCTGGAACACAATTCCCCAACAAATTGTTAACATTACAAATCTGACCCAATTCAAAAAACAGCTAAAAGACCACATCTATATCAAGTGGAACTGCTGCTGTACTAGCCCAGGCTAATGACACCCAGCCTTCCCTCAAGTCTTCCTTATGGGAACATTTACCTACTGAAGACCCCCACCAATATACCTTACTATTGTCACTCTTTAAACCTTGTCTCCTCCCCTCTCTCTCAGTAATGCTAACCGAACTATCATATCTAAAGGCACATCCCCACCTCATATCTTTTATTTCCTCTCCTTTTTATCACACACACAAAAAAATACTCCATAAACTGGGCTTACCACATTAAGTTAGTTTATATTATGTTATAGTTACACGTGCTATGTAAATTTATTTACATCCCTTACCACATTAAGTTAGTTTATAGTATGTTATAGTTACACATGCTATGTAAATTTATTTACATCCCTTGCCACATTAAGTATATATATATATATATATATATATATATATATATATATATATATATATTTTTTTTTTTTATACATACCATGTAAATGGATTTTTCACGCATTTGTGATTTAAATGTATATGTTTATGTTATGTATACCTCTGGAGCTTTTCTTCCCAGACCTCCACTGAAAATGGGCTTTTACCCAGTTGGACTATCCCAGTAAACAAATGTAAAATAAATACATAAAATAAAATTTTTAAGGCCTGAAATGAAAATGTCCACAAATGCTTAAAGCATTTGATTTGCCTCTGTTTATTCAGTGTCTCTTGCATGTTTCTGCATTCTTATCTTGAACATTCAAATTGTATTTCTCATCTAGAAATTCTCTAATTTTCCTTCCATAATATTAAAAGATTTATCCAATAATACAATACCAAACATGACATTGCAGAATAACCTTTGCATCTTTCTCAATTCATTGGTCTTCTTCTCTGATCACATTGACTACGTAGCAGATCGAGTATTATGGTAATGTAAACTGTGTAGGAAGATACCACACCTCTTATCTCCAAATGCAGAACAATCTTTACCCTTAAATGTACTCTTCCCCAAATTTCAATAAGTACTACTTCTAATAACCCACCATTCTAGTGCAAACACCTAAAAGATAGAATTGTTTGAAACCAATATATGGCACTCTTTACTCTTGGCCAGCCATTGCCCACAGCACTGTGATCTAGTTAAAGGATACACTGACATTATACTCACCCATCGTCCTCCTCTCAAATATTGTCTTTTAGTTAAGGATCCAAATTATACACTAAAAACTTCCAGGAAGGAGGACTGGGCCTCACTATGCCTAGATCTGGTACAGCTGTAGGTTGTAGAGAACTAATAAAAATTGTCCCAGCCACCTGGAATCACCTTACCAAAGAGATGAGATTTCAAAGACTCTCTACTGAATTTCAAGACCAGACTGAAAGAGCACCTTAAAAATGACACTGCCTTTAACTGTTTGTGAGACATAGGTATAAAGTATGACAAGGCAATAAGCTCCCTTTCCAGTAATCTCTCTCTTCTCAATTCAGTCACATTAACCACAGGGCTGAAAAATGCAAATTCATGTTAATAATGTAAATACAAAAACAGAAATCCATGGTATCCTTCGAAGTCTCAGAAAACCCCAGTATGCAACCTATACTGCTTCCAAAACAAACCAAGTAGAAACTTCAAAGTGCTTTTATTGTTGTTAACAGAACCGCCGTCTGTACCTACTCCCTTGCTCCAAACAACCTGATTATATATAAATAAGGAATGTTTTTGATGCTTTTCATTATACTCAACTAGGATTGCTTGTTTGTGTGTTTCAATAAAGAATATTCCATTTTTTACTCAGCTGTGGACTACCTACTATTTTCTGTTTGATTATTTTGTAGGATGTATTTTACAGTTTGATTTTTATTAAGTGAACAAGTGCATAACATAATTTAGGAAGTGAACATTACACCCTCCACACTGCAAAGTCTCTGCTTGTTTTTCTTAATAATGTAAATAGTTACAGGTAGCAAGAAATGCAATTATTGCTGTAGATAGTGTAAATACTACAGTGCTCTATTGTAAATAGCATTGTATTCATTCATAACCTTCACAACCTCTGCTTTAAGCATACGTTTAGTAATATAAATTCATTACAACCTTTGAAACATTACAACTTTGAAATCTGGTATGCTGTTCTGTTCTCTCACAATTCAGAATTACTTCAATGCATGTGTGCTTATTTGCCTCATTTGCTTATTTTGTCTTTTCAGTGTATTTGTTAGTTATTGTCCTTTTTTATTCAGGAGTCCAGGTCATGGCTGAAAAGGGTCAGCTGACCAGCCCATCTACATTGTTATCCAATGACAATAAGTAAATTAATAAATGTACCTGCTGCAAGTGGCAACATAACTCAGTGATATTGTTAGCTAGATGACACTTTAATTTAAAATGTTATTCATTGATTAGCGGAACAGAAATCTCACCTATTGTAATAAATATACAGGCTATATAATTATAATACTTATGCATGCTTTTAGAAAGGCATGCACTTAAAAAGAAAAACTCAGCAGCAACACAGATGTCAAAATAAGATTTAATATTTCATTTGCCTGATGCAGAGTTACATAAGACAGGCTGTCCATCTTGTCACCAAGACCACTCTGAGTCTTTTCCATTTACATGGGAAAATATTTCTTTAAAATAATCCATGCTGTCAGTTAGACAGTAAGAAATCTTTCACCATTCCTGACTTGGGTCCTGAGCTACTTCTGAGTCATGTAAAAGAGTTACTGTTTTGCCGATCTCATATGACAATCTGGTCAATCATACTCTGATTCTAATCCTGTCCTGGTGAGTGCAGCACCCAAACAATTTAAGGTTAGAGCTCATTCATGACTAGATTCTGCAGTGGCTAAGATAGTATAGTGAAGGGTCTGTGCCACCCTGCATTGTTACCCTAAACATATCTCCAGTATGGCATCATACTAGGGGAGTGTGGAGTACCATGTAGACCTTCCAAACCTATGTCAGCACTGCAAATCTGTGTTCACATTTCACTCGCAACAAATAATGAGAATAACTAATGTTACATTTAAATTAATCTTGTTACCCCTGCCTGGTATAATCTGAGCACCTCTCAACTTGCCATGTAATCTACAAGAGTTCCCAAACCCGACTTTTCTTACAGTGCCAACTGTCAGCTATGACCCTGCATGCACAACAGGGTAATCTCTGTCACGCATGCATGTATGCATTGTTATGAACACAAATGCAAAGATGTCATCTGTGAGACTGCAGTAGTAAACCAACTGCAGTCATCCTTGGCACACAAAGATGACGACTCTCAAAAAAGCACTAGTGCATATGCATGCAGTATGTAACACTGCAATCAGCACCTTTCAGTTTAATGCACACTAGCTCCTCCTCGTATATCAGGAGTGGTAGTGCAAACACCAATACTTCGACATTTTATTTTTTTTATTATTTTACTTTTGGCATTCTATGATTATAAAGTGAAGCCCAAGGAAAAATATTAGAACACTTTGAGCTATAGTTATATATACACACACATTAGACAGTGACTGAGTAATCTGGGAATGCATTTTATTAACTTTATAAATATGTGCACTAATTTAATTTGCCTTTTAAACTGTAGGGCATCACTATATATTATACTGCCATATAAAATGTCATTGAATGTCTACAAAATATGGTGTCACTATCTACTAAAAGCAGTTTAGATGCTTGCAGTCATTTTAAATTTGGTTTTGCAGACAGTTTCTAATCCTAGTTTACAATATACCTGAATGTAAGAAAATGAGAAGCAAGTCTGTTAAAATAAAATCCAAGACAGTAGGGTTATGCAGCAAAACATTTGCAGAGACAAAAATACTGAGTGAGGCTTTTTATAGAACTGCAAACAGAAATACCAGGCAGAAAGAGAGAGATAGATGAATAACATCTTCACCAGAATATAGTTCAGTTACCAAGGAAACCAGTGATGTTAAACAGATACAAATCTTAGCAAAGACAACCATCTAGCAGGATACAGTGGAATGAGGCCACTGATCTCACTTTCATTTCACAAAGCTTCGACAAAATTGTGTAATGGAGCCTTAATTAACTTTCCCACACAAGTCAGTGTTTAAGTACCACATCACATTTTGATAGTTTAAATCTACTGCTTCTCTGACATCCTCAGGAATGTCTGTGAAATATAAATAACATCCACTCCTTTTGAACTGAACAGTATAGCTCATGTTTGCTCTGCCTTTTTTCCATATTATTTAAACAGTGTATTGATAGCCTGTTAAATATCATCTTCTGCTATACTTCAGTTTCTTATTGATTAAAAGGGAATAAATACATAAAAAATGGACTCATCGTAAGTATGATAATGAAACCTATACACATGAACATTTACTGGCAAATTTGGATGTCAAAATAACATTTTAAAATAGGTTTTAAAAGTAACCCTTAAAGGGCATTTGCTTCGCAGTACAGTACAGATTTTCTGACCATTTCATAAGCTATAAACAAAATCAGCTTATCCTGCTGCAGTGTCGTCATAAACTAAAGTGATTCTGAGCTGTATATCATGAATAATCTTAGCCTCATCATCTACAATGCCACATATGCAGTGGTTTGCATAGATAAGACAATGTAATGGCCACACTGTACATTTGTAGTGCTTCACAAACTCTAAAGATAAATTTCTAAATTGCCGAAGGACAAAACAAGTTATGGTTCTTACACATGCTGTGATAAGATAGCCAGAATGCTAGCAATTGTATTCTGAATTTGATTGCATTTGTTACATTTAGGCTGTATAATTTTATTTTTTTTCAATAATAGTTCTTTATTATTTTCACTTGTTAATACAAACATTCAACAGAGAAATACAGAGGTAATAACCAGACAAATCTTCTATCAACATTCTAGCAACATATATACAATATTTACATGAATGTTCCACAATTAAAATAACATACATGCAAAGAATTTACATCTACAAAGATAGGTTCTTGTAATAATATATCCTAATAGGGTTAGACATTATATTTATAAATAGCAATGGAGTTTTCTATGATCGATGCACTAAGCTAATATAATATTGAAAATTTGTTCCCAAATCTTCAGATTATTTGAATGTTTACTTTGGTTATTGATAACATATTTGTGGGCTAATATGTTTTATTGCTAAGATCTTAAAATTGTCCCAGGAAGTTTGAGATGGGTTCAACCAATTTGTAGCTATATACAGTTTCATTAGCAAGAAAATATTCATAAGCATGATCATCTGGGATCTAGATAGGTTATTTGGAGGGATATGTAATATCATAGATTCCCAAGACAACATTGAATTTTGATACCCCATCTTTTGTAGTTGTAGTTTTAGGGAATTCCAAAGTTTATATATACATTTACAGCTCCAGAACATATGTAGGAGGTCAGCAGTTTCATCATTACAATATGGGCACTTAGGAGAATCTTTGGATTTAAATTTATGTAAGCTTAGACGTGTATAGTAGGCATCATTGAATATCATAAGTTGGGTAAAAGCTAACTTTTGAAGGGAGATCAATTTTACTGTTAATTTAATTGTGTTCATTAATTTATTCTCCTCTTCCAAAGGTAATTTTTCTTTCCAATACTTAGGTATGAGAAGGTGATCTTGATATCTGAATTCTTTTATCAGTTTATATGTGGATGTTATATATTTAGTAATTTGTGCTAAGGCTTGCCATATTGAGATACATTTCGTTAGTTCCTCTTTATTAATAGTTAAGTCTTTAAAGTAACTTGAAGATAATTCTTTAATATGCCTCATCATTACTAGATATGATTTAGGGAGATTCATTTCCTGTCTTAGTTCATGAGCAGAATAATTCATATATGGCTATATATCTTGTAGAGTTAAGTTGATTGTGAGTGGGAAGTATTTTAAGTCTATGAGTTGATTATTAATTCTTAGGTTAGTGTTTCTGTGAAAGGGTTGTAACATCATCATATATTGATATAAATTTAATGATCTAAAAAGATTTTTGTAATAATGTTATATAAATGTTTACATGCTCCATTAGAGCATATGATTTAATATTATCTCTATTTAGAAAGGTTAAAGCTTTAAAATTCATATTCAGATGTTCGACATATTTGAAACCCAGTCTTATCCAATTTGGGTGCCATTTATTGTTTTGTAAGTCGTAGTTAGCTATTCTTATAATTCTATTGGCATTTATAATTAGATAATAATTTTCAAAGTCAGGTAAATCTAAACCACCTCTATTTTTGGGAGTCATCAACTTATCGTATGATATTCTAGTTTTTCTTGGTTCCCATATAAATTTCACAAGTTCAATGTGGATTTGTTTAAAAAATTTCTTAGGGATTAAGATTAGAGTAGATCTAAATATATATAATAATCTGGGTAGAACATTCATTTTAATAATTGAAACCTTAGCTAATGGAGGTAATTTCAGGTTATTCCATCTCCTTAGATCAGATAAAATGTATTCCCAATTAAGTTTAACGTTGTTGAGATAAACATCCTTGTTGTCTGTGGAGAATGTAATTCCTAAATATTTAATATTTTCTTCAGATTTTACTTGTCCTATCAAAGGTAAAAGTGAAAAGGGTTTAGGCATTTTTAAAGGAAATATGTTGTTATTTTTTAGGTTTATTTTATAATTTGATATTAATGCAAAGTCTTCAACAGCTGCTAGTAATTTTTTGGTATCAGAAACAGGAGTTGTACAATATATATTTAGATCATCTGCAAAAGCTGCCAAAGAGATCTTGGTACCGTAAATTATTGGAGCATTGTGGTATACATTTTGTTTAATATGTAAAAATAAAGGTTCTAAATATAAGTTAAATAGTAGGGGGGATAAAGGACATCCTTGATGGGTACCATTCCTGATTTGTATTATTTTAGAAAACATTTTATTTATATATAAAGTTGTATAGGGATTATTATATAAGGTCTGTAATGTTAGGATAAATTCTTGAGGTATATTAAAATAGGGTAAAGTGTTAAATAGAAATTTTATGTTAACTCTGTTGAAGGTCTTTTGTGCATCAATAATAAGAGCATACATATTTAAATTCCTTTGATTGGCATAGGAAATTAAAGTATGTAGTATTAAGGTGTTATCTCTGGCTTGCCTAGAAGTTAAGAAGCCAGTTTGTTCATTAGAGATAATTAAATTCATTATTTTTTTCAATCTGGTAGCTAAAATAAAAGCCAGGATTTTAGTATCTATGTTTAACAGTGATATGGGTCTATAATTGTCTGGGTTTTGAAGATCCAAATTATCTTTAGGTATGAGGATTGTTTTGGATGCATTAAAGTGTAAGTCATTAATTTTGTTATTAATTATATAATTTAATGTATATGAAAGTATTTTACCAATAGTATTAGTAAAAGTTTTATAAAATTCTGTTGTGAGGCCGTCTGGGCCTGGAGCTTCGTAGGGTTTTTAAATTTTTAATTGTTGATGTTATTTCCTCCATAGAAATTGGTTTCATTAAATCTCTCTGTAGATTCTCGTCTATTTTTGGGAAGTTAATTTTTTGTAAGAAGTCATCATAATTTTTGTTTGTAGGTAATTCACCTTGATATCCATATATTTGGGCGTAAATCAATTAAAAAATGTTAATAATATCCTTAGATTTCGTATATATTTTGCCTTTGTAGTATAATTCCGGAATTTGAGAGGGTGATTTGGATTGATTAATAATCCTTGCTAAAGCCCTTGATGGAGTTTGGATATGGTTAGCATATCTTGCCAGTATTTTCATCTCATGAAATGATAATCTATTATTTTGGATCAGAAAGAGGTCTTTCTGACATTTTAACAACTCTGTTTCTGTTTGTAAGTTATAATTCTGCATTAGTTTTTGATCTAGTGTTTTGATTTTCGACTCTAGAGTTTGTTCTTCTCTGAGTTGGATTTTTTTATAATAAGAGGCTTTTTGAATGAACATACCTCTTGTCTGTGCTTTAGTTGCTGCCCATTCAATATCAGGTGTATGTTGATGTTCACCTATCTTGACTAGTAAGGATTTGAGAATATCCTGAATTTCCTGGATTATTTCTCTTTTGTGTAATAAGTTTGGATTTAAAGACCAGTTATAACCCTTCTGTGCTAAAATGTTTCTATAGTCGTTGTCAAATGATAATGTAACTTTAGAATGATCTGATAGGTAACGAGCATGAATAGATACTGAGGGATCAAGGTTAATCAGTGCTTCCGAGATTAGAAAGAAGTCTATTCTAGACCACATTTTGTGGCAACTTGAATAAAAAGTAAAACTATTTGCATTAAGAGACTTGTTAGCATATTTGAAGGGATCATACAAATTAAAGTCATACTTAAGTTCACTTAATGTTAGAGTTGCTTGATTATTATATGATATTTGTTGACTAGATTTATCCAATTTAGGATTCTGATAAGCATTCCAGTCCCCTCCTATAATCATGTAATGATTATTATATTGATTTAAAATAGGATAGAGTGAGGCAAAGAAAGAATGTTGATTAGAACAGGGTGCATATATGTTGAGGAGAATGATGGGTTTATCATAAAGAGTAGAAGAGAGAATCACATAGCACCATCTCCCTTCTTTGTCTGTTTTAGATTCTATAATTTTGTCCTGGTATTGACTTTTAATAATTATTGCAACTCCCGCACTGTTAGTTTTACCTTCAGAGGCTATTATTTCCCTTATCCATTTTTTCTTTTTAATTTCTGTCCATTGGTCATTGGTCAAATGGGTTTCCTGAATTAGTATAAAATATGCCTTAGCTTGCAAAATTAAATGAAGAAACAGTTTCCTCTTTTTCATGTTCTGGATTCCCTTAATATTCCATGAATCTATTTCCCACATGCAGGTATTTAAAAAAACTGAGAAAATGTGATAGATTTGGTTGATTTTTTTAGTAAATGTAAGTTATGAAAGCATTCTTGAATTCCTGTCCCCCTTCCAGTGCCTACCCACTAAACCCCTGGACCAGGAAATAAACAGGTCCTTATGATAGTTCAAGATTATGTGAAATTGTATCGTTGATATATACTTATCATCAAAGTTAGTGTATAAAAGATAGGTGAAATAAAATGGACCTATATAGTCTACAACTACTACTACAAAGCTTACCCTACTCATTCCCTACCAAACACTACTTGTCGTCTACATCTCTACTTATTATGTTGAATTAAATGTCAGTCAAAGAAACAAAATAAATAGATATATAAACATTTCTATTAGTCTCGAATGTAGCTCCCCACTACTTATTAGTATTAATATTTTACGATATTATTAAGTATATTATCTCAAATTAAAACAAGAATTGTAATCATAGAACATAATACATATCGAACTAGTGAATACTCCTTTGTGTGTATAACTGTCCTTTACTCTAAAAGCAAATGTAAAATATTATCATCAAATTTTGTTACGTTAACCATCACGTATTCACACTAGTAATAGCTTACTAAATCCTGAAGGTGGGAAAAAATGTAACTTTTAGCCATTCAGACCTAGATACAATATAATCACACAGTCAGGTAATTAAGTCATCTAATAGCTAAAAATATTTGATATCTGCTTATTTAAAACTACTCCAAAGTTAACCAAAAGGTGACACATGAGTTTTAGTTAGACCATTAGATACGAAAGGTTTTAAATTTGTAGAACTGAGTAATATCTACTTACTGTCATATACATTCTCTCAAGAATGTTACCAAAATATTTGAATATAGATACTTACTAACTGGGTAAAAAAGATCCAGAAAACACATAATTATTTAAACATATGGTCTTTTAAACTAACTACCTCATACCATGAGAAAGCTTAGTTGGTAAACCATGCCACTGTATCCTTTGCAATCATTTGTTACTTATAATAAAATAACATATAACAAACACAGAGAATTAAATAATACATCATCAGAAAAAAAAAAAATATTATGCATTTTCAGTTTGTTTCACTTAGCATCTGTCTTGTTATTATTTAGTAACGTTCATGTTGTTAGTATATGTGAGCCTGCAATAGGGTAGAATGGTTACTTAAATGAATTCTATATAAGAAACATTGAGTATATTTATTTATATAACCTAGGGATGTGATCTGGTTTATAAATATTGTAAAGATGCCTTTTACAACATTCACCTTAAATAGTTCCCTGAACAGTAATGTGTTAACCATTCCTTTCTCATACATGGCAAAAACAATTTAAGTATATCATTTTCAATTTCAGTCAGCTTAATCAGCTTGCTTAGTGTTTAAGGTGAGGTAAACATGTTTGTGTCATTACTAAGGGTGCAAATATTATAATTCTTACATAATACACCTTTATTTAACGTTATTTTGTCTTTACAGGGCTTGAAGACAGTTCATTTGGTTTCCAAAGTATTAAGCTAATTACTAGCTTTGCGAAGGGGAACTCATCAAGTGCACGGACTTCCGGGTGTGTCACATCGAAATAAGACTTCCTGAAGCAGTAAAGTCATTTCGGCTCACCTCGTGGGAAAAATGGACGACCTGAAGGCAATAAACTTTCGGTAAAGCTTCTCTTGAGCCGAGAAGCCGAAATCCAGGGAGATATCTGGCCTAAAAACGGCCTAGCTCAGGAACTATAGCAGATAATGCAAAAATAAGACCTCGTCATGTTGTAGATGGTAAATCCAACCTCGTGGGGCATGTCAGTCCCATCGGAAGTTAAAACTATTTCTCAGAGACAGGTAAACTTTTAAAAACTTCCATAAATGTAGACATAACTTCTTTTTTTGTTGTGACTGCATATTTAGATCCATCAACCGAGAATATAAGTGTATTGGGGTATTTCATCTGAAATTTTATTTGTTTTTCAATTAAAAACTTGCAGTAAGGAGACAATAGTTGTCTGGCTTGCCTAATTTGTAGGGGCGAGTCTTGGGCCAGAGCAATTTTGTTATTGTTCCACATAATAAAACCTCCATTTTTCTTAACAGTTAATAGTATTTTATTAACATCCTGAAAGTTGAGAATTTTTGCATAAACAGGTCTTGGTATATTAGATGTATAAGATTCTCTCAGGGCTCTGTGAGCTCTCTCTATTGTTATTTGTTGTGCCGTGTTCGAGTCAGTGAATAGAATTGTAAGAATTTGCATGATAGATGGGATTAAATCATTGTACTGTATATTTTCCGGTATTCCTCTGATGATAATATTATTTCTTCTGGATCTAGCCTCCAGATCAATAATTTTAGCTTGCATAGATTGAATATCTGCTTCATGTAGGACAGCTTTTTTGTCAAGCATGGCTATTTTAT
Organism: Protopterus annectens; assembly: GCF_019279795.1. Classification (NCBI taxonomy): domain Eukaryota; kingdom Metazoa; phylum Chordata; order Ceratodontiformes; family Protopteridae; genus Protopterus; species Protopterus annectens. The sequence goes on along the minus strand of NC_056731.1, from coordinate 497,426,309 downwards.
CTTCATTTTCTGATATTCTCTCTTCAGATTTATCCATTCTTTCCAATATTTGACTGCAGGAGGTTCCAAAGGATTGAACTTGATTAGCCAGATCTTTTATAGCTTCATGGATAGGAAGTAAATCTGTTTTAATATCCTCCATGTTTGCTAGTTGTTCTGGTTTACTTTTATTCCCTGGCTTTAAAGGCTCTTGTTGTTTTAAAATCTTCTGTCTTTTCGAGGTTAGGTCTTTCTCGGGTGATAAAAGTTCTGACAATTTAGTTTTTGTAGTTATAGTATCCATGTTTTTGTCTTCTTTTGACATTATACAGCAGTGCAGGATCCTGTTATTTTTATGTGTATTTGATCAGATAGTTCTAAGCACACAGTTCCTTTGTTTGAGACTTTCTTGAGGTTCAGGTGATCAGATGTAATCCTGAAAGAGTTGTTGTTTTTTCAGGTATATTCACCCTTCCTCTGATTCAGGGCTGTAGTTAGAGTTGTTATTTCATCGAATTGCTGTTAAATATGTCATGATATAACCTCTGGGTTAAGTTTGCTTCTGAGTATTTGGAGAGCTGTAGACTAGCAATGTTTACAGAATGGCAGCCATCTTTGAATCTGGCTGTATAATTTTAAATGCAGCCAATAAGTTGGACATAACATGAAACTGAACATATTAAGAAGACAGGCTAAAAAAGCATTAGAAAATATTGTCATTTGAACTTTACAGCTTCAGTATTGCTATAGCTTAAATTAGTTCTGACAATATGAGATAGAAGCTTTTATTCAGTCATATTTTTATAATATCTGTGCTGTTAGGTATATTTCTACTCCTGTATCACCTAGTCACATGATCAGTCTGAATTGTAACTGCATTTTAAGTGTTTGGCAGAAGATAAACAGTTACTGCCCAAATACTATGTGTACCATAGTATCATGGAATTGCCTCTACATTATAACTTTCATTACGCCTGTACAGTATAGGATTCCCTAATACTGACTAATTGCCATTTGATTGGCTGATAACTGCCAGATCATATTTGTCTAATTTTAGAGTTGCTCATAGGTGATAATATTACAATATAGGTACTGTAGGATCACAGTTTATCTAAGACCACTAGGTACTTTTCTTCTCCCTATTTTTGTATAAATGTGGAGTTACTGTATGTAAATAAAGGGGGCGTGAGGGTTGAATTACCTTCATAAGGATTTCAGGGGAACTTGTCCCTACCCTGCACTTTATTTTAAGAGTATTGCTACATTTTAAGTAAGTTGTGCTCTCAGTGAATTGTTGTGATCAAGAAATTAGTTTAAAAATAATTGTCTCTCAATCACTCGTATGGAAAGGTCACTGTTTGGTATGAAAGCTGGTGTTAGCAGAACATTTGACCTGTGTCTGAAGGGGATTAAACTGTATCTAAGGCAATTTAAGCATTAATGTTAGCCAAGAAAAAACATGATTTCACTGTAACTGTGCTGAAGTGTATTGAGATGCAGGAATAATTCTAGACAAGCATCATGGGGACCATACGATGTACAGCTGTATAGACCTTTAAGAAGACAAACTTATCAGTTCTTGCCACTCCTGTCAAGCACTTAATACTGCTTACCTCTCAAATCAAGCAGGGTCTTATATGGTAAGGCAGGTGTAAACTGATGTCGGTTTGACATTATTGACTAAGGTCTTAACCTCATAAACACATACAAGGTTTGATTCTGACCACAGGTTATTGGCTAGGTTTACAATGGCCCTTCAGGGCAGCTTACCTAGTATTTGCCTATGAACCCATCCAGTCATCAAGATTAGTCTTAAAGGTAGTTAAAGTTATACTTTAAGGAATAAGTTGCTACTGCAGGTCAAACAAACTGATTATGCTGTGTTAGGAATATATCCCTCCCTAGCATGCCTCCCTGTAGCCCCCCACTTCTTAAATTTTTGCATTCATTACATTATATTACATTGTGTGTTAATGAACTGTCAAGACTGTATCTACTTTTAAACAGCAACAATCTCTTTTTCCTATCAATTTAAAAGTTGTTTAAAGTAACTGAAAATCATTGTTTCTGTAGAAGAATTGTTTTTGCTGTCAGACAAACATAGTAAACAGAACTTTAAAACACTATGTCAGCCCCACAAAGTAAAATAAAGTGACCTTTTAAAGACTTTTTTATTTTTACTGGCATTTGTTGCTTGTTTTCGCTGGAAGAGCATCACCATTTTTTGGCTTAAACATGGAACAAAGTGTTAACTCATAAATTAAGCAAATATAAGTTGCCTCAGCCACAGGTGAGTAACTCTGCTATGGCCATTTGTTGTACCTCAGAACACTCATCTTTTACTACTGAATCCCTCTGGTGTACCATCTACAGCTACTATGGACCAGGGCTAGCCACATCTTCTGTAGCTGTTGGGGTTACCACAATGGTCAAGGGAGAGGGAACAAGAAGGCTTCCCTGTTTTGTCAGAATGTTGTGCCCATCCCTAGAGAAGCTTCTGGTGCTGCTGCTACTAATAACCTTGTTAGCTCCACATTTCTTGTCAAAAAGGAGCAGAAAACTAAGTGTGTATCTACTCCTCCTCAAATTTCCTTAGCAGGAGTAGTTTACTGGGTCTAGCTCAAGGTTTAATTCAAGCTATTGATCCGTCTTGTGAGGTAGTTTCAGGTAAAAGAAAAAGGAAAACTTCCTTTCATGAAGATTCAAATTCTGAATCTGGACAGGAGGATGAAGGGATAGATACAGGGTTTTCTCCTCAGATTTCTGATTAAGACTCTAAAGAGAGCTCAGTTTCTGATTCTTCCGGTTGGGGTTTCTCTTTCTCTGAGACTGTTTCTAGAATGTGCCAATGTTTTCAGTGGGAGAACACCCAGGTTTCTTAGTTCCTCAGAAACTACTATGAGTTGTTGCAGAAGGATCTTCCAGAACTTGCACCCATTACTCCAGTTTTATCTACCGAACCTAAACCCATTACTCCAGTTTTATCTACCTTGGAGGATGTGTATGTTACTGCCTGCAATTTTCCTGATAGTCAGCCAGCTGCTTATAAAAAGGTAGACAGGATGTATAAAGTTCTTCAGTCTTAAAGTTTTATACACACTTCCTGAACATGATCCAGTAGCCATAGTTTTAATTAATCCATTTGATGTTAAACACTTAGTTAATTCCAATCCTATTATTTCTGATAAGGATGGGAAGATAATTGATAAGTATGGAGAAAAAGTGCATGATTCTGCAACTTTGATTTTCAGAATTTTGAATTGTCAGGCTCATAGGTTGAAGTTTGTTGTACTTGTGAAAGTATGAGGAATGTTTTGTTTACAGTTTTGTTTCTTGTAACAGGAAAACCTGCTTTGAATAATTTAATTTCTTCTATTGTTCAAATCACTACTCATTATATACACTGTGTGTATGACTGTTGATACTTCCTCAAGTGCTATGTTTTTTTGGGTTTGCATGGCTGTATTCTCGGAATATTCCAGATGATAAAATTAGACTTTAAATTCTCCATTGAATAGAGAGTTAGTTTTTGGCCCCTCTGCTTTGACATGATCAAAATGTGTAGTAAAATGGGTAAGGTAATACATTGAATATCTAAGATATTTCAGCCCTCTTTTTCCAGATTTTCTAAGGGGTTCTCTTAACTCCTCACCCAGTTTTGGTAAGAAACAAACTAAAGAGTCTCAGCAAAATGCAGGTAGACAGGTGTTTAAGAAGAAATGGCAAGGGGGAGGGGGGTTCAAAATGAATTCTGGAAACTCCCAAAACCCAGGACAGTCCAATATTCAGAGTGACTACTTAAAAGACTTTGCTCCCCCTCTTACCATGACACCCCCTTTTCTCTTCCAGAAAGTCTGAATCTCCACTTTTCACTTTGGTATCAGATATTCAAATGGTTTCTGAAGATCATTCATCAACATTACAGATGGCAATGGGAGGAAATTTCCCCATCCTCCAGATTCTCCTATTTCCACCTATCCATCATCACGTGCTGTCACAGGGAGTGATAGAACCAGTTCCCCCTTCCCTGGTAGGAATGGGATTTTATTCAAGATATTTTTTAGTGCCAAAGAAAGAAAATGCTTGAAGACACGTTTTGGACCTTTCTCTACTACACCTGTTTATGATGGTGACCAAATTCCAAATGATGTCACTTCACAACTTGTTAGCTCCTCTTCCACAGTTCAAGATTTTTAAAAGATGCTTATCATGTCCCTATTCTTATAGATTTCAGATGTTTCCTAATGCTTTTTTAGTCTAGATCACATCATTGGTTCTGTGCCTTAACCCTTGGACTATCTGCTGCACCCAGAATGTTCTCAAAGTGTCTAGATGCAGTTAATCTTTAGAAGCACAGGGTTGTTGTACCCTGCATAATCCAATTATCCTCTGTTAGAGGAAGTTTTGAGGAATCACACGTGAAAAAAATAGCTTGGCTAGGTTTTTCTTGTAGTTTGGTAAGAAGAAGGGACAAGCTGTGTCAAAACAGACTATTTTCAAATGGCTGTCTAAGGCTGTTGCCTTTTGTTATACTCAACACAACAAAACTATTACAGGAACTATCAAGGCCCACTCTACCAAGGCATTAGCTTCGGCTATGGACTTTGGATAGGATTTGTTAAAGTATGTACAGAGGAACCAGTTGCTGCTTTTAGAATACTTCTAGAATCAAAGTACTATAAGCTTGATTCCTTCTCTAGGTCTTCATCAGGCTTTGCAAGGACCATTCTTCAGGAGAGCCTGGACTCTTCTCCTTCCACCTCTCAAATGTAGTAAGGTAGGGTAATCTACCCATATAGCTAAGGCAACTGTACCAGCATACCTCTCAACCTGGAAACATCAAAAATATTGTCAAAGGCCCATGAAAAGTAGGTATAACTCGCCAAAAAATCTGTATACTGATTAACAACATACATTTGCATACATAATTATGTGACTCCACCCACTCCGGTGGAATTGTGGGATACCATCATTCACTCTACTCTGCTGTATGTGTATGTTTGTGTGTGAGACGTGTACCTTTTAGTGACTGCAAAATAGCTTTCCTTTGCTCAGTGATACTGCTCTATTGACCTGCGTGTACTGTGACCCCAGCACCACATTGACTGTTTCCCACTACCACCTATGTGTTGTGCTGTCCATTAGCCTACTCTGACTTCTGTACAAAGTTATAAACTCTTGTCTTGGCACATTAAACACAGCCAGCCTAGCACAGGATCTAAGTTATGCTTTCCTCTCTGAATCGTTGGCCGCTTCCACAGGTCGTTTTGTTTTTCAGTTTTATTATTTATTTTCTGCCAAATGCATGATGCATCATATCAGATGAAATAAGATTTAATCAACACTGCTAGTGGATTTTTGCCCATTTGATAGCTGCCTCAGATAAATGTACTCCATCAGACAGCTACTGATCACAGACTTCATAGTGCAAAATTTGTTTCTGATACATGCTTTTTTTTTTTTTTTTTTTGCTTACCTGGAGGTCGCGCCACCAAAGAAAAGTAAAGTTTCCCATCCTCCTAGCTAGTGTGGACGTGGGTGAGCTCTGGGTGGACACGTTTGCAGAATTTAAATAAAGTTGTGCATACAGCTCTCTCCAGTGAGGAGCCTGCTCATTGCTGCTGCTATAATAAATAAAATCCAAACTACTTAGGATGGCACAGTGGTGCAGCGATAGCATTGTCTCCTCACAGCAAGAGGTTCTCCAGTTTGATTCTCGGTTGGTGTGCCTTCTGTGCGGAGTCCGCACGCCCTCCCTGCATTCATGTGGGTTTCCTTCAAGGTGCTCTGGTTTCCTCCTACATCACAAATATATGCATCTTGAGTGTTTCTCCCGGGCCTCCACTGAAAATTGGCTTTGTTCCAAGTCAGCTATTCCGGGTAAACAAATGTTAAATACATAAATAAATAAATAAATAAAAAATATAGTCCAATGGAGTCCAAAAGGCAGTCTGACTCACAAAGCTGATGTCATCATGTATGCCTGGTGATGCATGATGACATCAGCTATTATTTAAACTTGGAAATAAAATGATTAAAAAATTGAGAATTGAAGGGGCCAGTCGGGAATTCGTGGCACCCCATTATTTTGCTCTCAAAGCCAGCAGATACCAAGGATTTGCATACTGTTAAGAGGTATGTGCAGCAGAGATCAATATTATCAACATATTACAGTTGTGTAAGTAACAGTGCATATTTGAAAAATGACTGCTGCACTAGCCACTCCCTCCCTCCACCCCCCTTGCTTTTAGTACATTGTTTATACCAGGGTGTGGTTATTTATTTTTGGTTCTTCATAGCATTGTCCTATCAGCACTCAGCCTCCCTCTCTCTGTTGGCAAGAATGCTCTGAAGAGCTTGACAACCAAACTTTTCTTTTAGTCATCTCCACTCGAGCATTCTGACAATTTGGGTGTAGGAATATACCGTGAAGCTGTGGAAGTTGGCCTGCTGTTATATGTTTGGGGGGAATATAACCTATATAGCTAAGGCTACTACATCAATGATCATTCGAACATCTACTGACCCTTTTGACTCCTATATATCTTAAAACATGACTTAGCAGGACCACTTGAGGCACTCTTCAACTATAGCTTCAAAACAGGTTATGTGCAAGGTGAATTGATAGCTGGAACGGTCATCCCTTTCACAAGGGTGGACCATAAACTGACTCTGGGAACTACAGACTCATCAGTCTGGCAAGTCTGATATGCAAAGCTTTGGAATGAGTTGTCATGGAAATAATCAACAAGGACATTGGCAACCTACAGACACTGGAACCATCCCAGTTTGGCTTTAAGGGAAGAGCTTGCATACTTCACCTGGTAGATTTCTTTGAGAGGTCATCATGGTTATGGATGAGGTGAAAATGGTGCATACTGCCAACCGTGAGCTGGCCAAGATATTCAATACAACACAGCATTCAGGTATTATTGACAAACTGTCAGAACTAGGCATAAATCCCTACATAACTGTCTGGATTGTTAGCTGCCTCACAGATGGGACCCAGGAAGTCAGAGTTTGTGAGACCACCTCCACTAGGAGACCAGTCACCAGCAGAGTACCCCATGGGCTCTCTGCTGGGGCATCTCCTGTTTGTCATCAACATTTCATAAGTCAAGTCTACTGTCAAAGGTCTCTGGCTTTCCAAGTTCACAAACAACAGTAAATTGTGAAGCATCATAGATTCCCCCCATGATACCAGCATACTACTAGCGGGTATAACACAAACAAATGACTGGTGCCAAAGCCACAGATTAAAGCTCAACATGAAGAAATGCATTATAATGTTCTTTGGGAAATTTTCCACCCAACTTAATTATTCCACTGTTAAAACACCCCTAAGAGATGACTCAGTAGTTAGGGATCTGACATCATATGTAGATAGCATTCTGGTCTTTGACCAAAATGTAGTCAAGATAATAGCATTATGTTGCCCAACTCATAAGCAAGCATATGGCATACAGGTCCAAGGAAGTTGTAGTGTCACTGTACTCAGCCCTTATCAGACCCATCATTGAGTACAATGCTCCTTTTTCATGTACCTAACCAGGAATTAGCAACAGTTTGAATACCCTAAAGGGTTCCTCACCAGAAGAATCCATGGTACAAATACTCTGTCCTGCACACATTACTTTAAGACCTTATCTTCTGCATATTACTGACAATCTATGCCTGGTATATAAGGCATCCTTAGATCCAGCTCTGATGGATTTCTTACACATCCACAAAACAAACAGCACCAAAAACACTAGATACAAGGACCTGCACTTTGTCTGCAACATAAATAGAACATTCTGGGAGACTGATATGTGCTCAAATGATCCCTGCACTATGGAATAAACTCTGCATCCACATGAAGCATGGTTCATCCCTGACCCTATTCAAGCAAACTCGATCACTGGATGGGAAATTGCAAATCTTGGTCTGGCCCCCATGTCTCCAATGGATAGAGGTTGACAGTAAGTAAATTAATCCCCAACTAACATGCCCCTTTCCCCTACATAGCCCTTAGCTACTTCCTTATTATCATACCCCACCATATAGGCATCCATGGTACTCTGGGACAGACAGACTTATGCCCTAGTTGTCATTAACCTGACATAAGCCTATGAACCAATACTGTTATGGTAGGTTTACTTCTACAACTGTACTTTTCATGAATATGTAGTAACAAATGCTATATTTGGTTATATCTTTTATGTATAATAGTAATGTAATATGAATATTGATTGTATAAAAGTAATGAAAAATATCAGTGTCTGTTTTCAAACTGTAGAGGCCACTGTAATTGATATTCTTTGACTCTTAGTTTACTCACTTTTTATAGCTGTAATCCAATGTTAGTAGATTGAATTAACTGATCATGGGGTCAATATAGCAGATGGGTACAACTCAATAGCATTAGATGGATGGGTAAGAAACATTCCACCTAGAACAAAGAATCCACCAAGAGACAGCAAACATGGCAAAGGGAATATAATAATAAAATTGCGATTTAATTATAATGAGTAAACGCCTTTGTGTTGACACGCAACACTTCTTCAAGCATTCAAAAGCTACCATTCAAAAGTATATTTAAAACTACAAAAAAAAAACAATCAAAATACTGATTCACATACATGTCATGAGACCATTGTAAATTCATAACTATGATGCCCTGTTATTATGTTAAAATATCAGTGCTATCATCAACAAAACACCACTTCAATCATTGTATTATGCAACATGTGAACCGGAATAATTATCTAGTTCATTGACAAAAACATAAATAACATATTAAAACATATAAAACTTTAGTTCTTTAACAGTTTTAAATAGAATGCTTACCTAACAAAATATTGTTAAAAAAATGTTTATAGACAAGTTAAATTCATTCATTTTGGATTTACTTTGTACAGGAGAGACAACTTAATTTTCACAGCATTCAGTTTTATTTTCTACTTTGAATATTTTCACTGAAAATGCATATAACCATGATGTTTACTACATAAGTATACTTCAAGGTATAAAATGAACTTCTTTCCACAGGAAATGAGCAGTTCCAGGTCTTATACAAAGATTTGGGCAGATTACTAAATCAAGTGGTATGTATATTTCACTTTATTCATTTATGCATCATAGATATAAATTAGATAGCTGTTGCTGAATATAAGACCCTTTAGTCTATATGTGTGATTACTTTGTATACTGCAATGCAGATTGAGGTGTCAGAAGCGTTGACCAGTGCTAATAGTCATTCATGAAGTATACAATAAGAGTGCAACATTTCTTTCTTGCATACTGTGGAACACCATTTTGTTTTTCACACGCCTTGCATATTCAAATTGTTCCTATTCACTGAAGTTCTTAACATGAAAAACATCTGGGTAGGTGACAAACTCAGTGCACTGCCCAGTCAGGCTACTTATATAGTTTGGGATTCATAGATACCTAAAGAATGGAAGCGCAGGCCAAGGTAAGGCATTAAGTATGGCACGCAACTGTGTCTGTCTTTGGTGCAAACCTGTGTAAGGTGACTCAGAGCTCCTTCATCTTGTACAGATAACCAATGGAGGTAAGTTGTGCTGTGTGTAAATAAAGTGTATGGATGTGCATATTGGTGCTTTACTGATGGTGTGTGAGTGGCTCCATCAGAGTCCTACATGAATGGCTGTTGAGAGTGCCAGATATGTATGTGTATCATGAGAAGGAGAGGTCAATGCGAAGAAAAGATAATTGGCTAAAGAGGTTATCCCATTACAGTGGCATCCAGTAGATGTCAGCAAGTTATATTACTTAGTGGTATGTAGCTGAGTTGGGGGTGCAAAAGCAGGAAGTACAGGATAGTGGATTAGCATGTGTGCTGGTACTTCTGCATGGAGGGGTGGTCTGCAAGTTTGAAGAGTAGACTTGAGGCCAACCATTAAGGAAAAAGGCGATGATAGGATTAGCATGAGGAAAATCTGATGGAAAAGTAGAAGTCAGAATGTCAAGTAAAAACAGAGGTGGGTACCTGCCTGCTTACATTTTTCAGTTTGTACATTATAAACACAGTTGAAATATGTACTTAAAAATTTTTCAGAGATGTTAAATCATAAAAGTGAAAATAAAAGAAACAAAACATAGGAAAGAAATTGAATACTACATACACAGAATGTTCATACATAAAAATTGCCTACTTGCATTTAGTAGATGCCCCTCTGTGTCATTTTTCTTTTAAGTGACAGCATGCTCTAGGTTGAACAGGATGAATCAAGTCCCCAGTATCATGCATGCCTTATGTCTGTTCAGTTTCAATTCCATGTTGCTTTGAGAGGGCCATTGTTAATTTAATCAGTCATGCTAAACATGAATTTATTGTGGCCTCTGCAGCTGATGGCATGTCAGGTGACTAGTTTGGAGAGGTCCTTGTTTCAGATATCCTATATGTGCTGGCCAGTTCTTAGTTTAAGGACGGTTAATGGTTTTCTCCACATGGGAATTGGGACATCCATTGGTTTGGCATAGTAGACAGTGAAATCAGTGTTGCAATTGTGTATTCCTTTGCTGTAGTAATTCTCATTAGTGCTGGGATTGTAGAATAGTATATTACTTGCTCTTTAATTCACAAAATTTGGATGGTGGTAGTCTGCATAGATAGGTGCCTGGGTTTTCTGAGGTTTCTTCATCAGTGTAGTTGCTAGCCAGTCTTTCCTGTGTTTTGCCTTTCCAGTAGGCAAAGCAATGTGTAGGGCTTTGCATTTGTTTTATTTTTTTCTTTCAATGCTCCAGTTCTGTTTGATTACATCATTAACTGTGCTGGAATCTCAGGAAAAAGTAATACTCGTACTGTTTTTCATTTTATCCATGTTCTGATAGTCTTCTTTAGTTTGTCCTGGTATGGTTGATATAAGATGTTGGCATCATTTTCTTTTAAAATTAGAATGGGTTTTATAATGCAATTAACAATACATTTTACAGAGAACTTACCATTCTTTGTTACCTCTGCCACACAATCGTCTTTGGAGGTATCGATTTTTAAGGCATAGATCTTGTTCTTCTTTTACTTTTGATATCTGTATATCATGAGATTTTATCATATTTCATTTTGTGACATCGGAATGTATGCTGTTTGCATGAAGGAGGCAGTCATCATGTGTGGGTTTCCTAAATAAGTTCCTTTTCATTTTATGGGAGTTTGATTTTTTGTAAATGGTCAACTCAAGAAACTCAACATTTTCTTTTTTACAAATTAGTCATAAAGTGTAGGAATATTGTTGACCCTTTAATGTGTTTGAAAAATTCTTCCAGGGTGTCCACAGTGTCATTCAATATAATAAAGTTTTCATCACTGAATATCCCTATATAAAGAACGATGTGATGACTAAACTGACCGCCATGGTCACTCTTGTCATTATTCCTGACTGCTGTGTATACCATTTGCCACTGAAATAAAACAAAGTTGCTGATTAAAACAATGTCTAACATTGCTTCCATTACATGGAGTTTATTCTTCCATACTTATTTCTCTGCTTTAATGCAAATGTTATGTGGCAGTACTGTGTAAAGAGCTTCAACATCAATGGTCAATTACTCGTAGGATGTGAAGTGGTTTGTTACTGGTTTGAATTTTTCAGATTAGATCAATTGAATTCTGTATTTCTGAAGGAGCTAAGCTAGCCAATGATTAGCTTTTATGTTCATAGGTCCATGGGTGAATACTAGGCTAACTGTCCTGAAGGGTCATTTTAAGCTTAGCCAATAACTTGAGGTCAGAATTAAATTCTCTACCTTATGTCTATCAGGTGAAGACCTTAATCATTTATACCAAACCCACTCATTCCCAAAATTTGAGGTGCTGGTGATATTGTTATAACATCTCCTCAACTTGATCAGTTGGGCAATAGGGAATGTCTGGCAAACAACAACAAGTTTATAGTTACTAGGCATTCAGTCCCAGAGACCATTAAGGAATGTATCACAAATTTCCATTTGGTCCAATGAAATATCTGGTTAAGTAACTTAATAAATATCAAACAGTAGATAAATAAAGGTGAAAAGACTCAAACCCTGCACCCTTGACACTAGAAGCAGCTCATTAACAAGTTGGAGCTTTATTCCACTGAACTAACTGCAAGAGTAGATAAAAAAAATAGTTCCTTTGCTGAGCCTTCTCCTGCAATGAATGTTCAATGATGTTTCTAGGGTCTATATCATATATTCGAAATTCCAAAATATCGAACACCATAAATTCGAACTTGGAATGTCGAATTATGATAACATCGAATGCTCAGAATAGCAAATTTTTTCCCAGGGAAAACATTTACTGTTCCGAGAAACATACACACAACACAAGCACACCAAAATAAATAAACCACACACATACAATTAACAAAACCCAACCCTACACTAAACCATGCATACATTACTAACTATCCACTTACCTTAACCCGCACCCTAACCCTAAGTTCCATAACTATCGCACACATACCTTACGAAACTATACACAAACAAACTAATTAATACACATACATACAGTTAACAAAACCCAACCCATCACTACACCATACATACATTACTAACTATCCACTTAACTTAACCCGCACCCTAACCCTAATGTCCGTAACTTTTGCACCACAGTGGAGGAAATAGCGAAGCCACGGAATGACCCACCGAAATCTTGCCCTAAGTAAGATTTCAATGTTCCAGGGCTTCGCTATTTTCATCCTTTGATGCAGTGGGTTAGATATTATAACTTTCGAATTTTTACATCTTCAAAGTTATAATATAGACCCATGTTTTTATGGGGTTTGGGAATTCAAGAATGAGGCGATGTTCAATTGCGTAGATTCTTAGAAGGTTCTCTTCCTGTAAATGTGCATGGTAGAGCTCAAATAGCATTTGATTTACGATTTTGTATTGATGTTGATGACTTTGTTATATTTCTTGATTTCAAGTATATACTTTTTATGATTGTAGTTGGTAATGTCTGATAAAAATGCTTCGACCTTTGTCAGCTTTCATAACCTTCTGGCTGTAGTCTAAATTGGCTTGGATGTACATTTGTAATTTGCATACATAAGCCGATAGCAACAGGGAGTGTGGGTTGGTATTGGCTGGCAGCCTTTGAGCAACTGTACCAAACATGTGCAATGGTTTTAAGTGAGGTGATATAGTTCATGGGGATTGATAGAAAAAAATGTCTTATGTTTGGGAAGGGGCGCCAAGGAAGAAAATTCAGATTGGTTGTGGTGTTAGCCTTTGGAAATTGGACTCTGTGTGAAGTTATAGCCATAGTATGATAGTCACAGCATTCCAGGTCATGTCTTGCAAAATGTACCCTATAAGCAAATGAAATAGAAAACTTCAGCTTGTGTTGTAAATTCAGAAAAAAATAGTTAAAACTGCAAAAATATTTATTAACATAACAGAATAACAACTGTAAACAACCATCTTGGTTGTTTAATGCTTGTCTTCTGTTATAAATCTTTTTATTCTCATTTTAAGTGAATAATGTAAACACATAAATATAATAGCATGGATGGATCATTCATATCTATATATGTGTGTGAAAGTATTTATTGGTGTGTGTATGTGTGTGTGTGTGTGTGTGTGTGTGTGTGTGTGTGTGTGTGTGTGTGTGTGTGTGTGTGTGTGTGTGTGTGTGTGTGTGTGTGTGTGTGTGTGTGTGTGTGTGTGTGTGTGTGTATGTATATATGTGTATGTATATATATATATATATATATATATATATATGTGTGTGTGTGTGTGTGTGTGTGTGTGTGTATATATATATATATATATATATATATATATATATATATATAAAGGGTCCCCTTCAAATGGTCGACATTTCACAATGTCGACATTCATATGGCCAAGACCATATGATCAACATTTGAATGTCGACCATGGGGAACTGGACACTCCCTAGAGTGCGGAATGGAAAGATTTCCAATTCCGCATTGTAGTGTGATCTCGGAGTTGGTATATTTAAGTTCCATGGGGTGTGGGGGCATGCAGCATTAAGGTAAGTTTTTTTGTGTTCTACTTGTATGGTCGACATTTCAAATGTCGATCATATGGTCTTGGCAATATGAATTTTGACATTGTGAAATGTCGACCATATCAAGTAGACCCATCTATATATATATATATATATATATATATATATATATATATATATATATATATATATATATATGTACTGCGGTGGTGGTGCTGCGGTAGCATTGTCGCCTCACAGTAAGACGTTGTCCCGTTCGATTCTCAGCTAGAGAGTCTTCTGTGTGGAGACATGCGTGAATGGGCGCACCTTCGTTGAAGGTTGTGCGTCAGAGCTGGCAACTCGGCACGTAAAAATCTACTGCCAATCATTAGCGGACTGTGGCGACCCGTAACCGGGAACCGGGGGGTAAAAAAAATATATATATATATATATATATATATATATATATATATATAATAGTCACTTGAACAAACGTTTGTCATGCAGGTGCGAAGATGAATAAAGCAATTCAGTTCAAATAAAAGTCTCACAAATAAGAGCAGTTGATTACTGTATATCCAAGGTTTCAAAACGATCTCCTGTAAGACTTCTTAAGCTGTATATAAATCCCAAAAGTGATCCAAAGATGATATATCAACGTAAATATTCAATAAAATAGGATTTTAATTATTTGCAAATAGATAAGTAAGCGCTTTCACCAACAGGCTTTGTCAAACTTTAAACAGTCAAATCGCTTTTGGGATTTATATTAAGAAGTCTTACAGGAGATCGTTTTGAAACCTTGGATATACAGTTATCAACTGCTCTTATTTGTGAGACTTTTATTTGAACTGAATTGCTTTATTCATCTTCGCACCTGCATGACAAACGTTTGTTCAAGTGACTATTATAGTTTTATTATTCGTGCAGGAGCGTTTATCCTGTGTGCGGTTTTTGTTTTTAATATATATATATATATATATATATATATATATATATATATATATATATATATATATACCTGTGTGTGTGTGTGTGTGTGTGTGTGTGTGTGAGTGTATGTGGGGGGGGTCTAATCATGTTTGATCTAATGATATTTGTCTGTGCATTTTGCGAGTTATAGCTGTGATAATAGGGAATGTTCATGATTTTTCATCACTGCTAGGAGTTTTCTTAACATATTGTAGTTTGCTTTATCACTGTGTGCTGGATTGTGCAAACTGGTGGTGCACTTCCATTGTGTTTTCTCTTTATTCCATTGTTACATGTAAGTTAGGGTGATGGGGAGGGCTTACATGTAATCATTTTTTTTGTGATATGCTGGGCTAGATGAACTGAGTTTAGACTAGCTGTGTTTACATATTTTGTCTTTTTAGATCAAATGACATACACCCATATATCTATATCTATATCTGTCTATCTATCTGTCTATCTATCTATATATATATCTATCTATCTATCTATCTATCTATCTATCTATCTATCTATCTATCTATCTATCTATCTGTCCATCCATGCACACACACACACACACACACACACACACACACACACACACACAAACACACGCAAGTAGATGTTTGAGTTGACTGCATTTCATGGACTACAAGCCTACTTGACCAGGATGAGTCACATATTGCACAGAAAGAACTTGACACAATGTGAAAAGGACTGCTTTCCTGCAAACTGTACCATGATAGGAAAGACAAATTTGTTTATACAGGAAGCATATCATTTATAAGACAAGTTACTGTTGGCCGAAGGTGAAGAAGAGGGGAAAGGCATGCCCAGAGGCAGGAGAAGAAGAGGAAGGTTAGAAGTGTGGAAGTGAGGGTAAGAACTTTGAATAATGACAGTATGAGTGATAAAGGGAGAGACCTAGCTGATTTGATGGAGAGAAACAAGGTTGATATATTGTGCATGTAAGAGACCAGATGGAAGGGAAGTAAGGCCAGGTGTATTGTAGGCGAGTTCAAATTGTTCTGTCATCATGTGGATGGGAGGAGAAATAGTGTAGGGGTTATCCTGAAGGAACAGTATGCTAAGAGTATTTTGGAGGAGAAAAGAGTGTCGGGCAAAGTGATGTTTATGAAGCTGGAACTTGATGGTGTGATGATGAATGGTGAGTGTGCGATAGATTGAGATAGAAAAATTTTGGATCGAGTTGGATGAAGTGGTGGATAGTGTACCCAAGGGTGAGAGAGTGGTGACTGGAGTGGATTTTAATGGGCCTGTTGGTGAAGGGGACTATAAGGGATGAAGAGGTGATGGGTAGGTATGGTGTAAAGGAGAAGAATGTAGAAGGTCAGATGGTAGTGGATTTTGTGAAAAGGATGGACATGGCTTGGGGAATATGTATTTTAAAAAGAGGGAGGGACATTGGATGATGTGCAAGAGTGGAGGAAGGTGTACACAGGTTGGATTATATCCTGTGTATGGGGGTCATCTAAAGGAGATTGGAGACTGCAAAGTGATGAAAGGGGAAAACATAGTTAGGCAGCATAGGATGGTGGTCTGTAGGATGATGTTGGCAATCAAGAAGAAGAGGAGGAGAGTAAGGGCAGTGCCAAGGGTCAAATGGTGGAAAATGAAAAATAATAATTGTGAGGTGGAGTTCAGGGTAGAGTTAAGACAGGCACTGGGTGGCAGTGAAGAGTTACGAGATAGCTTGGCAACTACAGCAGAGGTGGTAAGGGAGACAGCTAGAAAGGTGTTTGGTGTGACATCTGGACAGAGTAAGGAGGACAAGGAGACCTGGTGGTGGAATGAGGTAGTACAGGAGAGTATACGGCGGATGAGGTTGGGGAACAAGTGGGATTGTCGGAGAGATGAAGAAAGTAGACAGAATTATAAGGAGATGAAGCGTATGGTGAAGAGAGAGATGACAAAGGCTTGGGATAAGGTGTATGGAGAGTTGATTGAAAGGTTGGACACTAAGGAGGGAGAAAAGGACATTTACCGATCGGCTTGACAGAGGGACCGAGCTGGGAAAGATGTGCAGCAGATTAGGGTGATAATGGATAGTGAGGGAAACGTATTCACAAGTGAGGAGAGTGTGTTGATCAGATGGAAAGAGTACTTTGAGGGGCTGATGAATGAAGAGAGAAGGTTGGATGATATGGGGATAGTGAATCAGGAAGTGCAACTGATTAGCAAGGAGGAAGTAAGAACAGCTATTAAGAAGATGAAGAATGGAAAGGCTGTTGGTGAAGATGACATGCCTATGGAAGTATGGAAGTGCTTAGGAGAGATGGCAGTGGAGTTTTTAATCAGATTGTTTAATGAAATCTTGGAAAGTGAGAGGATGCCTAAGGAGTGGTGAAAAAGTGTATTGGTACCAATATTTAAGAATAAGGGTGATATGCAGAGCTGTAATAACTACAAAGGGATAAATTTGATCAGACACAGCATGAAGTTATGGGAAAGAGTAGTGGAAGCTAGGTTAAGAAGGGAGGTGATGATTAGTGAGCAGCAGTATGGTTTCATGCCAGGAAAGAGCACTACAGGTGTGATGTTTGCTCTGAGTGTGTTGATGGAAAAGTATAAAGTAGGTCAGAAGGAGTTGCGTTGTCTCTTTGTGGACTTAGAGAAAGCATATGACAGGGTGTCTTGGGATTACTTGTGGTATTGTATGAGGAAGTTGGGAGTGGCAGAGAAGTATGTAAAAGTGGTACAGTATATGTACAAGGGCAGTGTGACAGTATTGAGGTCTGCAGTAGGAGTGACGGATGCATTCAAGATGGAGGTGGGATTACAACAGGGATCAGCTCTGAGCCCTTTCTTATTTGCAATGGTGATGGACAGATCGAAGGACAAGAGTCCCTGTGGACTATGATGTTTGCAGATGACATTGTGATCTGTAGTGTGAGCTGGGAACAGGTTGGGAAGACCCTGGTGAGATACTCCAGAGAGGAGAGAAACAAAGGTCAGCAGGTGGCTGTTCGAAAGACATGTGTAAATTGGCGTGACTTCGTTGAAGGTTGAACATCGAGCTGGCACCTCGGCGTTCGTGAAAATCTATTGCCAATCATTAGTGGACAGGAGTTCCGCTGTGGTGACCCCTAACCGGGAAAAGCCAAAAGACAAACAACAACAACAACAAAGTATAGTTTAATCCAGGTGTCCTATGAGCCTGGAATGTTGCTATCCATTGCATCTCTAATAACTCTGTTTTGTTGATGATATCTCCTCCCCTAGTGGATTCACAGACAATATTGATAGCAGTGAATTTAAAAAAATGACCCATATTATCTCTGATGTGTTTATATAAAGCATTCAGGCAACTCATTCTTCTAATATCACCCAAATGCTGCAGCACATGATCTTTCAACCTTTGATTAGTCTTATCTAACTAAAATGAAACACAGTCCATGCAGGTTGCCAAAGAGACTAAATTAATCGACTTACAGTCAGCATGCACCTTAATCTTATATAATCTAGATGTGACTGGCTGAACAAAGGTGTTACTGCATGACATAAAAATCACATGCCTTGCAAGACCTACAGGGAAAAGTAACAAATTTAGCTAATGTCTTACTAGATCTCCTGAAAGGTCTGTAACAAAGTTCCCTCTTTAATGTTAGATTATTCCTAAAAATAAAGCTAGGGAGCTAGGGACATCACTGACTATCCTTTTGAATAGTATCATCTGAATGTAGACTCAACCAATTGCATTTAATAACTTCACAAATGGAGCTAATATTATTACTATATCTCAAAGAAAAAACACACCTAGGTCTATTATTCACATTATTGCGAGGATATGTCGATCTTCTATGTAGGAAGGGTGTACCTGCAGTCTGTCTAAAATTATGGACCTCTTCCAACTTCAATGCTACATCAGCTTCATGGTAAACTCTACTTGTCAATTTATCCACTAGGAAACTCGTAGCCTGCAAAAAGTCACTATTGCATGTATGTAGTCTGGACATACATCAAAGCTGTCTCTTCATAATGTTCCCAAATATCCTAGTAGGATGCATACTACTCCTAGCCAATAGAGTGTTACATAGAAAGGAATGTAGGAAAAACAATGAGTCAATACTACCATCAGTATTGATAACTAAGTCATATCTAGGAAATCAATACTCTCCCTAGACCATTGCATAGTGAATCTAAAGCAAGAACTACTATGTTCCAAATACTCAACAAATTCAGATAACAAAAAATCTGTACCCTCCCATAGAATAAAAATATTGTCAACAAAATGCCTGTAGTAAATAAGATTATGTCTATATGCATGATTAGAAAAAACAACTTGCGATTCTCAGTTAGCTAAAACCAAATTGGCATAACTATTTGTGCAGGGTGTGCCAATGGCAACACCCTGCAACTGCAAGTAGAAAGTGCCATCAAAAATAAAAGCATTATATTTCAATATCAATTCTATCAACGTACAAATCAATTCAATACGCTGATGTGGTAAACTACTAAAACTATTAAGAAAGTTTCTAATACACTCAATGCCATACACATATATACATGTATAATGGTGAATAGTGTGTTAATGTCTAAAGTTACCAAAATAAAATTCCTTTCTTGAAAATTTAAACCACAAATACATTCACCAAAAGATCATAAAAAAGCCTCCATGTCTTTCAATACTGCTGGCGCCCATGCCAAAAAAGGTATAACACAGAGTTCCTAGCCAATGCACTTTTGTTGTCTCTTCTCCTAATACTATACTGATGTTGATAAATTCGTTGCTTAAGACTGTTCTTGGTCTTTCCCACATAATATGCACAACAGGTACAACATGTAGCCAAATAAATCATTTTCTGTGATTTACAATTCAAAAATGTACCTTCATCCCATGATGTAATATTATTCAATACTGCACCTTCTCTATTTACATTAATATAGGTACAGTATGAGCAGTGTTCACACTTCCTAGTTTTGGGTACACCATAATTGACCATCTTTCTTTCTAAAGTTACCTTAACATTTTATTTGTTCTTGTACATGAATGTTGGTAGAGAATTAAACAAATTACATATATTACTGTCAGCTTGCAATAGCATCCAGTTTCTGTTAATAATCTTCTCAATTTCCTTAACATCATTTGAATAGTACATAACCATATTGTTAATAGTAGAAAAAACATTGCCTCTGTTCATCTCACTATTTTGTACCATAACTCTCAAACCGTGTTTAATGATAGGAGCATATCTGTCCTGTCTCCCTACCTACACTTCTTATATGATTTTCTCCAATAGGTCAAGAGGGTACCCACGATCAATAAACATACTTTTGATTATGGAAAATTCATCCAAGCAATCCAAATAATCAGAAGTAAGCCATGATGCACGAATTAGTTGACTTTTAACCATGCTTTTTTTCTGGGACATCAGGTGGCAACTTATGTAATGTAAATATGTGTTGCAATATGTGGGTTTCCTAAATGCTCTCATAGTAAGTGTGCCATCACCTTTGTGAAAAAATAACACATCCAAATAATTTATGACATTGTTATTAACTGTGTATGAAAATCTAAGAAAATTTGAGCTGGTTTGCATAAAATCAACAAAAGATTCTAATTGTTCTAAGGTGCCTGTACAAATGAAAAATAAATCATCCGAAAATCTGAACTATACCAAACATTTCTTAAATAAGGGTGACTGAAATAATTTATGCAATTCCCAACAAAGCATGACTGTGTTCGCAAAAAGGGGGGTGCATGCTGCACCCATTGCAATACCCTGGTTCTGTTTGTAAAATTCCCCCTCAAAAGATAGAAAATTGTTATTTAAAACCAGGTCTATAAAATTACATACAATTTCCTTGTCAATATCTTGTAAATCACCGTACTGGGATACAATATCATTAAACCAATTTAAACCAATCTCCTGAGGAATCACTGTAAAAAGACTATATACATCACGTCACTAAAAAAGACTGTACCATACTATACCTGTATTAATGTAAATAGTGAAGGTGCAGTATTGAATAATATTACATCATGGGATGAAGGTATATTTTTGAATTGTAAATCACAGAAAATTATTTATTTGGCTACATGTTGTACCGGTTGTGCATTTTATGCGGGAAAGACCAACAACAGTCTTAAGCAACAAATTTATCAACCTCAGTATAGTATTAGGAGAAGAGACAACAAAAGTGCATTGGCTAGGCACTCTATGTATTGCATGAATTTTAATCAGTTCATTTTTTTGATTCTTGAACAAATCAAAGTGACACCATTATTGGGGGACTGGGAAAATCAACTACACAAAGAAATGGTGTGGCAGATGAGAATGGATGCAGCCAATCCCTCAGGATTGAATGAATATATTTCTATTTCAAGTGAAATGAAAAGAGGGG
This sequence comes from Protopterus annectens, assembly GCF_019279795.1. NCBI lineage: Eukaryota > Metazoa > Chordata > Ceratodontiformes > Protopteridae > Protopterus > Protopterus annectens. The sequence continues at coordinate 497,405,062 of NC_056731.1, read as the reverse complement.
CTTTAATAGTTTAATATTATGTGGACTCATAGTAAGTGAAGTTTCTGCCTAGTGACTGATGATGCATTAGAATTTACTTAATTGGATGTTACCAGCGTGTGTGATTATTGTTTAACTATTACTGGATGTTAGGAATGGGTGTGTCATTGAATTTGATTTTAAAAGTTGTTGATTTTAAAGTTTGTATTGGTTCTGATGATGTCTGACATACCAGACAAAAGCGCTTAACTGAGTGGAATTATTAAAACTGTACTTTGTTTCACAGGCTAGCCTCGTTTGTTACTGATACTGGTATTAACACTTGTTTTGTATACCAGATATTCTTGGTAAGAGCTTAATTCAACCCCGTTTGTGTGGACCATTAGTATTAAAAGGTTCCTATTTTTAATAACCAGGACTTTTGGGATGAGTTAATGGAACTATACCCAACAGAGGCCCCCATACAAAAAAGTGCTGGAACCTTCCCACATGATTTCAACCCTTTGGGACTTAGAAGTTCCTAGCCTCATAAAAGCAGGCTTCTCTGATTATTTTATTAGGTTCCAGTTCCTAAAAGCAATTTAGCAACCTTTGCATGACCGTGTTTCAACCTTGTACAACAGATGAAATAAAGATACTTCAAATGTTCATGACTGTAATAAAAGTAGATGAAATACCTCTGTAAAACAAGGGATAAGTGTCAACTGTTTGTGAAGAAATTGATTTACAAATGGATAAAAATTAGATGGTGTGCTTTGCAAAAGAAGTGTTAATGTCATCTAATCCTAGCTCTAAATACAGAGACCAATCTCATATCGATGGTATGTAAAACATGTTTTAATAACATCCAATCCGTGAGCTAACTGCAGGGACCCATCTGATTGCGCTCCTTTAAATCTCACTCAATGATTTAAAATGGTACTCCCACACCCCTTGTTGAACTACTTAAATAAGACCCTCTGTCAATGTGTTTTAATTACTGATCTGATTAAGTTTATTAATTGATGAAAGCACTCATCCTAATTAACATGGATCAAAGAAACATTTTAATGGCTGATCATTTGGCATTTACTTAGAATCTATTGCAGTCTTTTATTGGCTGTTTATGGACCTCATACTTTTATCTCTTACACTGAATTATGTTGTCACTCTCAGCTTATCCTGTTTCAGTTTTCATCATTAGACACTACAACTAGTCTCTATTCCTCATCATTAGACTGTACAAATGACTCTGCTTCTCTCAATATTAGACTGTAAAATTAATTTCTCTCTCTCATCATTAGACCCTACAACCAGTCTCCATCCCCTATCAATGGACTTCAACTTCTATCCATCCCTCATCACTAGACTGCACAACCAGTCTCCTTCATAATTAGACAGAACAACTATTCCCATCTCACATAATTAGACTGTACAAGTAGTCTTCCTTCCTCATTATAAGGCTGCATAACTAGTCTCCATCTTTAATCATATTACTGAATAACTAGTCTCTCTCACTCCTCATTAGACATTGGTAGACCATACATGTAGTGTCCATCCCTTGTCATTGCACTTCACAAACTATATCCATGTATCATCATTAGACTGCACAGACTAGTAACCGACTCTCATCATTTGATTGCAAATAAGTCTCTGTCCTTCATCACTATCTACAGAAAACCAGTCTCCATCCCTCATCATTAAAACTGTACAACATCAGCACTATCATCATTAGAATTCACAACTAGTCTCCATCCCTCATCCTTTGAACTGTACAAACTAGTCTTTATCTCTCATCATTAGACTGCACACCTTGGTCCCTCATTGTTAAAGCATGCTACTACTCTCCAACCCTCTGCAGTCTAGTGATGAGTGAAAAAAGCAAGGTATACAGTCTGAGTCAGATGCCTTAATTATTAAACTATATAAACTAGTCTCCCTCTTTCATCATCAGACTATACAACTAGTCTCCAAGCCCATATTATTAGACTGCACAACTGGTTTCCATCCCCCATCAGTAGATCCACATCTGGTCCCCATTCCTCAACATTAGACCGTACAGTTAGTTTGTATCCCTTATCATTTGACTGTACAACTCGTCTTGAGCTCACATCATTAGAATGCACAACTAGTCTCCATACTGCATCATTAGACTGAACAACTCATCTTCATCCCACATTTCTAGACTGCAGAACAAGTCTCCCTCATCATTAGACTGTAGAAATAGTCCAACCCAGCTCTCATCATTAGACTGTACAACTAGTCTTCATTCCTCATCTTTGGACTGCATAACTAGTCTCTGTCTTGTTCAGTGAACTGCATAAGTTGTCACTATCCCTCATGAACAGACATCATTAGACCATAAAACTAGTCAGTCTCTCTCTTATCATTGCACTGCACAGCTAGTCTCCATCTCTCATCATTAGATTGCAAATAAATCACCATCCCCTAACATTGGACTGTCCAAACTAGTATCCATCTCTCATCATTATACAGTACAAAGTAGTCACTATCTCTCATCATTAGAATAAACTAGTACCTATGCCTCATCACTAGACTGCAACTAGTCCCATCTTACATCAATAGACTGCAAAATTAATCTGCATTCCTCATCATTGGATGCACAACCAGTTTTTCTTTCATCATTAGACTGCTTATCTAGTCTCTATCCCTCATCATCAGACCATAAAACTCATCACCATCTCTTGCAATTTGTCTGTGCAATTAGTTTGTGCAAACTAGTCTCCATCTTGCATCATTCAGCTGTAAAAAATAGTTGGTATCACTCATCATTAGATTACACAGTTAGTCTCTATCCCTCACCATTAGATTGCACAACTAGTTTCTACCCCTCATCATTTGATTGTACAACTAGTGTCCATCCCTCATCATTAGAACATACAACCAGTCTCCAACTACCTTATCCTAATATATAAGTTTCTGTGTCTCATCATTAGACTGTACGAGCAAGTCTGTTCCCTCATTATTAAATTGTATAAACTACTCTCTATCTCTCATCACTAAACATTAGAACTATTACCCGTCACACATCATTAGACTGCACAACTGATCTCTAAGCCTCATCACCGGGCTGTTCAAGTAGTTTCCATCATAATCAGTAAACTGTACAATTAGTCTCCCTCATCATTAGACTGAAGAACTAGTCCCATCTCCCATCATCAGACTGTAGGACTAATCTGCATTCCTCATCATTGGACTGCACAATTAGTCTCTATCTTTCATCTGTAAATAAAAACCTCTTTCAGTTTCTTTTGCTTCCTCAGAAGAAACAGATCATAATGGCAGCCTAGAAAGCAACAAGCATGATTATCCGACTTCGTCAGCAGCCAAAAAACTGGAGGAACATGAATGCTCTTTTCGGAGGGAAGGGAAGAATGATAGAGAGCAATTTAATTGGAAACAAAACTGAAATGGCTTCTACACCAATGGCAATGGGTCCGGACACTTTTTAACAATGGCACCATGGCATTTTAACAACAAAAGAGGCAGGTGGCAATGACTTTGTTAATATTAACTGTAATATGGTTGTAAATCTCTCTGGATTTTGAATTTGGGGCTGAAATATGTCCCTAGTGTCCACTAAAAGAGTTGTTGAAGAGTCAAACCAACCACAAATTCAGTCTCCAAATAATATTAGTTTATTCAAGTGTAGCGAACAATATATTAACGCTCTTCTATTTCCAACCATGCGTTTTCGTCCCAAACATTAGGACTTCATCAGATACACTTAAAAACTCCAATTACATCTTTTTATACCAATTTGATTACAAATTAACCTATAATAGCAGGCTCATTTGATTCAAACTAACAAATCATTCTCAACTACCTCATGAATATTCATTACCATAATGAATATGTATTATTAAAAGCATTTGTTTATTTCAAAATATCTTTAAAAACATTTATTAAATGAATTGTGTATACTTGTAACCATGTAAACTGTTAAAATGTAAAATCAATGTATAAAATTGTGAATATTGCACTCTTTATGTCTCTGATTGACTATGCTGTAATAAATATACATTTTCTTTTTATAGTAGATCACCCTCTAGTGTATAAAACTGGCCAAACACCTAAAACATAAATGTTCCTAAAAGCACCAATTTATGACAGACCATTTGTATGTATATATTTAAAATTATAAATATAAATATAATAAATATATATTATAAATACAATAAACTAAATTAAAATACTGGTGATGTTACAAATATGTGTAAATATGTAATTTAATAAATATTATTTGATTATTACCTAAATGAATAAATATACCTACCATAAAAATTATACTTTATTGTATTTTAATTTTAACAAGGGTCCTATGGAAATAGTCTCATTTAAACCAGGCTTTCTACTGGCATCAAGGAAAACCTGCCACCACAATTCTCTACTTTCTAATCTTACTTCCCATGGACCCCCTCTAAAGTCTGGCTTTACTTGTTCTAACACAAAAAATAAATAATTAGCTCCTTCACAAGTTTTTGAATGTTTATAAAGTGCATTTGTTTCTCTGGCCTTACTGATATCGTATAAGTGTTCATAAATACGTCTTCGGAACACTCTCTCAGTTTTGCCAATATAAAATGCCTGGCATTGTTGACAAATGGATATATAGACCACTCCTTGTGTATTACAAGTATAAGTATCCTTATTTCTTATATTTTTATTTCTACTCTCTATGAATAACTCATTTTGATTCATAACATACGGACATTGAGAGCATTTTCCACATTTTGATGTTCCTATTCTAATATTAACTTTTTTATGACTATTTAGCCCTTCCAATTTTTTCCTAATATTAGGTGGGTTCCTATATGTTATATTAGGTTCTATCTTTTTAATTTCATCCAAGTCAGATAATAATGAAACATTTTCCCATTCTTTCATAAATACACTTTTTATATTTCTGTTGAAATTATTAAATTCAACCACCAATCTCTTTTTAAGTGGTTCATCATTCTTTCCTAGACTAACTTCTCCAACCTTTTCACTTACCATTTGACCCTTTATAGGTTGAAATTTAGTCAGTCTCCCTGTCTCAACTTCTTTCCTAATCCCTATAACCAATTCTTTAGGGTAACCTCTCTCTAAAAACATCACTTCCAATTTATTACATTCATACAAAGAAATCCATTTCCCCACTCGTCATCCTAGATCCTCTCACAAATTGACCTTTTATAATATTTTTCCTACAATGTGGAGGATGAGAACTTTCATAGTGGAGGTAGGAATTTACATATGTATGCTTTCTATATACCCTAGTCTCAAACTGATTATTTTTCTTTAAAATTTCAACATCCAAATAATTAATAAATTCATTATTCATAATATATGTAAAATTCAAAAAATTAGTAGTGGAGCCAATATATATTATAAATTCTAAAAACATTTTTTCACCCCCCAACCCAAAAAATAATAATATCATCAAGAAATCTGTGATAAAGTGTCCAAAATTCACTATAAACAGAATGTATTATATATTTTTCCTCCCATTTAGAAAGAACAATATTAGCAAAGGTGGGGGCACATGCAGCCCCCATGAAAACTCCTGATTTTTGCTTATAATATTCCCCATTAAAGGTTAAATAATTATTCTTTAGTATAATGTCCATTAATGTAACTATAGTAATTTTCTCTTCATGTAACAAATGTTCATCACCAAAAACCATATCTTCAAAATATTCCATCCCTTCTTTATGAGGGATGCTGGTGAATAAATCTATTATATCAATTGTTACAAATAAGATATCTTTCCTATATATTTCTGGTGTCAGCATCCTTAAAAAATCCCAAGAATCCCTCAAAATAATCTTATTGTTAACCCATATATGTTTCACTTTACTGTCAACATATTTAGCCAAAGGTACCGTTTTTGCTCCCTCTGCTGTGACAATGGGTCTAAAAGGAGGGTCTTTCTGGTTTTTATGAATTTTGGGTATCCCAAATATTGTGGGTACCCTAGGTTTTTTAACTTCCAGAAATTTAAATGTTTTAATGGCAATCACTTTCTCTATAACAAGGTTTTCTAATGAAATGTATATTCTCTTGTAAGCTACTAACATTTCATCCTTTGAAACTATTGAATATTTATTTTCATCATTCAATATTTCGAACATTTTACCTTCATAATCAGTCCTATCCATGATGATGACAAATTGAACATGAATGCTCATTTCGGAGGGAAGGGAAGAATGATAGAGAGCAATTTAATTGGAAACGAAACTGAAATGGCTTCTACACCAATGGCAATGGGTCCGGACACTTTTTAACAATGGCACCATGGCATTTTAACAACAAAAGAGGCAGGTGGCAATGACTTTGTTAATATTAACTGTAATATGGTTGTAAATCTCTCTGGATTTTGAATTTGGGGCTGAAATATGTCCCTAGTGTGCTACCTACGAAACATAATTTAAACCAGGAACTTTTCCGTTTTGTTCGTAAGTTGCACCTTAAGGTTTTTTATGCTAATAGTGATGTTAAGTTACCATGTGCTGATGTTTCTATGGAAGAAAGGTTTCATTCTTGTTTTTCAGATTTGAATACGTCTATGGAACATGTGGAAAATAATGCTTATTGTTCTATTGACACTTCTGTTGTGCCTATGAAAATAGATATAGCCCCCCCCTATTCTAATGAAAAAAATATACATTTTAATTCAATGTTAAAATTTGTCCTGAATGAAATGTGTGATAAGTTATTATATAATAAGAACAATATTTATTATTATTTGACATTAAGAGAGTGGAAAGCCCTATTAGGACTGCAAGGAAGAAGGGATTTAATTATAAAGCCATTGGATAAGGGAAATAAAATACCAGTAATGCATTTTCATCAGTATCACAAAATTTGCTTGGAGCATTTACAGAATAAAGATGTATATGAAAATAGTGACATGAAAAGTTATACACAAGCTATAACTAAGTTTCAAGAACTGCTACAAAACAGTGTGAGGTTAGTGTATTTTACAGATGATGAAGTACATAAAACATTTAATAGAGAAGATTGTATTCTAGCTATATTTTTCTGTTTGCCTAAACTGCACAAAGACATGAATGAGAATAAAATACTTTGGGGTCTGAACCAGTGGTCTTGATTTTCTCATTGTTGCTAGTTGTATGGACTAGTCTCTATCTTTCATCTGTAGTCTGAATAACTAGCGTCTATCCCTCATCATTAGACTGTTTAAGTAGAATCCATTATTGAACATTAGACCAACCGTCATCATTAATAGACTGTACAAATGTGTCTGCTTCTCTCTTTATTGGACTGTATAAGCTATTCTCCATCTCTCATCACTAGACTGTACAACTATTTATTTATTTATTTGACATTTGTCCACCAGGAAAGTCTTATTAGTATAATATCCCATTTTCATCAGAGGCCTTGGGAGAATAACACCACATTGGCATAATATGGTTACAGTTAAATAGTTATTGCAAAGGATAATACAAAAGAATGACATGTAAACAAACTAAAAATACAGTTTCAGTTCATACAGTGTGAACCCATACATACATAGTGCAAACAAGTGGACAGATATAAGGTGAAAAAGAACATTGCCTGTAGATAAATTATTCATAAGTTGCAGTCCATAGACATGACATTAAATACCCTTAAGTACACTCTTTGGAACAGAGCTGACTTGATAATATAGCTTAGGCAAAATGTATTTGATCTTTGTCTAAGAAATATATTTTACTAATTCTTTCTCTCTGAGCATTGTCAAAGTATAATGGTTGCGGAAGGAGGGTGGCAGAAGACACAACTAGTCTCCAGCCCTTATCAGTAGACTACAGTTAGTCTCCATCCCACACCACTAGACTTCACAACTTGATTTCTTCATTTAGAATGCAGAACTAGTTCCAACTCACATAATTAGACTGTATAATCACTAATCTGCATTCCTCATCATTGAACTACATAACTAGGCTGTCTCTCATTAAAAATAGACTGCTGATCACCAGAAAGCTTAATAACTTCTTTATAGGTGACAGCTTGGAATCTGTGCTTATATTCTGATCCTAGTGAGAGTAGGAGCAGAGTGCATTGATTCCAGACTCTCTCTGGTGGGAGAGTGAGTGTCTGTACTTAACGTACCAGATTGGTCTGGTTGCTATTTGAGGCATCTACCAGAAAAAGGCTACAGGCCTGCAGACTCTTGCATCATCTGGGTCAAGACTGTGGATCACCAAACAGGCCATGGCCTGCTTCTCTTCTTGGGATTAGTGTTAACATTTTGCTTCTGGTGAGAGAAGAAGCAAAGGAGTATTGTATCCCAACAGAGTGAAGCTGTGGTGAGACAGGCATTAGTAGTAGCCAGGCAGTAGCCATTCATGCGACTCCCCACTTTTCATCATTCTTGACAAGCTAATTCTTTATTTTTCAGTAAGTACTGATTGATTTCTTTCTAACTTCAAAATGCCTGCCTACATACTTAATCCTTAAATTTTCAGTCTACATATTAGTTTCCCCTCAAGTGTTTGGCAGTGCTCTGTACAGACTCAGACCTTGAATGACATTTTTCCTGTAAAATGAATATATAGGGAAACAGCTCCAGTACTTAGTAATAATGACCATCCCTCCTGGCATGTCTAAAGGTCAGTTCACTATGCTTTCTCCTACTAAACTGGTGAACTTGGGCATTCTGAGGCAGTGCAGCAACTGCCTCATGTACACAGACAACCCTCTCCTCTTACCTCCCAACACTCAGACTTGTGAGAGATGCACTTATATATCCAAATTGGAAGCCATAAACTCTCAAGCCAAGACCAGAATAGCTGGTCAAGAGGAGAAGGACAACACCTGCACCACACCACATGCAACATACAGCCCTCCAGAACACCCACCATCACAGCTCTCACATAAAAACACAAACCACACACCCACCTTCATGGAGGCTCTCAATAGAAATCTACCCAAACAGCAAAAACCTCCAAGGCAGAAACACACTCAACCACCACAACACAGCACAAAATACAAGACACATAGCTCACCTACACAGTGTGTCCCTCAACCTAAGCCCCTGAGGCAAAACAGCTTGCCTAATACACTAATCATAGGTGACTCGATAGTGAGGTACACTGATGTCTCACTCACTAGGTTGATTAAGGAGAAGGTAACAGTCAGCTGTCTATCAGGTGCTAGAATCCAGGACATAACACACACACTCAGGTCACTTCACAACAAGTACAAGTATGACTGTCACTGTTCATGTGGGTGTGAATGACCTGAGATGCACCTCCATGGACTACATGAAAAGAGACATGGAGGAGCTCTTGGATTATGTGGCCCAGACAGGTATGACCCTAGCCCTGAGCTACCATCACCCAGAATGATACCGTAGTACAAGAAGAAAATAATTGACTTCAACAATTGGCTAAGTTTCTGGTGTCATTCTAAGGGGATACCTTATCTGTCTGCTTGGGGTGACATGATTGACAGACCTCGATGCTTTGCTAGAGATGGGCTGCATCTGTCACCCCTGGGTTTCCGGATACTGTCTGTGGCTGTTGCCACCTCTATAGTGCCTTTTTTAGGTGATGTTCCAAACACCAAATTACCACTGTAACAGCAGTAAATAAGTGCAATCTGTGGGTCATGTTGCTCAGCACTAGAAATCTAAATCTCAAGATGCACTTTCTCAAAGCACTCCTCAAAATGGAGAACATCGACATTTGTGCTGTAACGGAGACCTGGTTTAATGCAGCAGAAAGCACCCCTGAGCTACCAGGCTATAACTCATTCCACACCTTTCAGCCCCAGAACAAGGACTAAAGCTCCAAAGACGATGGTGTCTCCATATACATAAAGGATATGCACACCTCCAGACTAGTAGCCCAGCATAACGCATCTCAGATACTTCAGGTAAGACTAACATTGGGTAAGATGGTGATTCAGGTCATAGCGTGCTATAGGTCCCCAACCATGTCTCAAGACTCTCACTCCATGTTCCTAAGCACCCTGGAAACTATTAGGGTCCAACCTAATACTCTCATACTAGGTAACTTCAACTACCCCACCATCAACTGGGAAAACTACTCATGCACCAATACACTGGCCCAACACTTGCTGGAATTCATCACTTCCAATGCCCTGGACCAGCTCATTCTTACCCCCACTAGAGGAAGTAACATCCTTGACCTGGTTATTACAAACATGGGCAACTGTTGCTCTACACCAATAGTCAATTCCTCCCTGGTTAGATCCGACCACAAACTAATCACCATGGAAATCCACATCTCACCCCCACCCACCGTAAAGGTAACCACCATGAAAAACTTCTCCAAAGTTGACTTTGGGCTCCTAAAAACAGAGGTGGCTAACTTCGCGACACCCATGTCAATGAAAAATAGATGCATGACTGCCAAATCATCCACCAATGCACTGTACGAACATGTACATAAATGCATGGAACTAGCCATACCCGCAGAACCAAGATGCTCTCCTCCAAAAAAGGAAGCCAATCTGGTGGTCCCATGCCATTAATAAACTCTACAGCAGAAGGAAGAAACTGTTGCAGAAAAAGATGAAGTCCCACGACTGGAAAAGCTCCCTTATTAGCCTCAACAAGAAGTTGAGATCCCTCATCGAAACCTCTAAAACCAGCTATGAAGGCAGAATTGTGGCAGACACTAAAAACAACCACAAAGCCTTCTATAGTTATATCAAGAATTTCCATGGCAATACCCTTGTTTGTTCTGAGTTACTGCACATTGGTACCTCCTATACAGAGTCAACAGATATTGCCAACATACTGGCTGACAGATTCAGTGCCAACTTTACCCCTCTCCCCCCAACCAAAGGACCAATCACAATACCGGAGGAATGCCAGGTACCCAGCATTACTGCAGTACAGATTAAAGCTGCATTGCCCAAGGCCAAGAATACAGCTTCCATGGGACCTGACAATATCCCTGGATATGTTCTATATGAACTACAAAGTGAACTGGCACCACATCTGTGTGCCCTGTTCAATCACAGCCGCACCTCAGGCTTTGTCCCTGCCGAATGGTGTACTGCTGCAGTCATCCCGCTCCATAAAGGGGGAGCGACTACAAACCCTAGGAATTATCACCTCATTAGCATGACAAGTCTGATATGTAAGGCTATGGAGTGCATCATCATGGACCTAATTAACAAGGATGTAGGGAATCTACAAACTCTAGATCCCACGCAATTTGGTTTTGTGAAAGGTAGATCATGCCTGCTCAACCTGGTTGACTTCTTTTTGTCAGTCACCAGAGCTGTGGATGAGAGCAAGGCAGTCCATACAGCCTACCTTGATCTGGCCAAGGCCTTTGATACCATTACCCACTCAGGAGTTATTGATAAACTCACCAAACTAGGCATCAACCCTTATATCACTAGGTGGGTTGCAAATTGGCTCACAGATAGAACCCACAGTGTGAAAGTAGCAGACTCCAAGTCAGACTGCCAACCAGTCATGAGTGGAATCCCACAGGGATTGGTCCTAGGTCCTCTCCTGTTTGGCATCTACTTCTCAGAAGTCCAGGCCAACACAGAGGGACTCTGGCTGACCACGTTCGCAGATGATTGCAAGCTGGAAGTCATTATTAACTCCCCAAGTGATGTACACATCCTACAGAAAGGCCTCTCTGAGACCAATGACAGGTGTCAAAAACCATTGCCTTAAGCGTAATGCCAAAAAATGCATCATCATCCCCTTTGGGAAAAACTTAGTTCCCACTAATTGCCTCATCAATGGGAGCACACTGAACACTGAAGGCATTATAAGACCTGAAACACTCTTAGGATCCAACAACCATAATTTAATTGAATTGCGCAAACCTACCCGTCCTCCTGGAAAAAATCTCCTATCTCTCTACCACCATTTATCCATACCATCACTAGCCATGCTACCTTCAAATCTTCCCTTCAGTCATATCATATATCTCTCTGGGAATGCTCCTGCTCACACCCCACATACCTCCTTCACCCTACCCTTTCCCTCTCTGCTCTTCCCTTGCTCCCTGCCTTTCTCCTCTTCCACCATATGTTTTTCTTTTTTTTCCCCATACACCTCCCCACCTCCCTTCCCTTTCCTGTTCTCCTAACTCTCATCCCTCTTTCCTCCCTACTAACACCCTCAGGCATCCCATGCACTCTGTGCCCTACTGTTATATTTCTGCAGTAGGAATTTGTAAATATTTACTTATATTTTGTAACTTTTATTTGTGAATATCTTAAGCTATATCTTTGAGTGCTATGTTCTTATTTGTACTTCTGTATTACTATGTAAACTACAACTTTGATCATGTGTATTGTTTGTATGGAGCATTTACCTTCTGTATGTTTTATGGAGCTTTTCACCCCAGGACTGCATTGAAAATGGGTTATTTTTGGGCCAGTGGACTATCCTTGTAAACCAACTGCAAATAAATAAAATAAAATAAGAGATCTGGAGACACAGGTTGACAGAAACCTCTCCTTCAACCACCACATTGCCACTGTGGTCAGAAAGACATTCTATGTGGCATATCTCATTACCAAGGCTTTTGCATCCAGGAAGAAAGAGGTCATCATCTCTCTCTACTCTTCCCTCATTAGGCCAGTCATCGAGTATAATACCCCATTTGGCATGTACCTCACTAGACACATGCAACAGCTGGAAAGGCCACAAAAGTACCTCACAAAGGGGATCCTAGGACTTAAACACATGTCCTACATGGACAGACTAAAAAAACTTCAGCTATTCTCTGTCTCATATCGCCTACTTAGAGGCGATCTCTGCTTGACTTACAAAGCCATGTCTGACCCAGCTCTGTTAGAAATGCTACATTTAAAGAAATCCCAATCCCTCTGCACCACACGCTCCAGAAACCTCAACCTCAGGCTCATTACCACAATCAACAGAAGATGTTGGAGGGACAGGTTCATAACCCAGAGACTGCCCATGTTCTGGAATAGACTTCCCATACATATCAAGCAGAGCAACTCACTGGCCTCTTCAACAGGAATCGTGATGAGTGGATGGGAAATAGAAAGTTCACCCCGGGGATCACTCCAGTGGCTGTACTTGATAGAGGCACTGGGAACTAACGTCCGGCAGCAATATGCCAGGGCACTTCTATGAGCTTGGCTTGTATAGGCTCCAGAACCATTAGCCTAGTACACACCTATGATTATATTGCTTAACTAGTATCTATCCCACATCATTAGACCTTTCAAATTGTCCTCACCTCTTATCATTAGACTGCAAAGAAGTGTCCATCCTTCATCCTTCAACTGTACAAACTAGACTTCATCCATCATTATTAGACTACACACACTGTCTGCATCCCTTGTTATTAGACCGAATAACTAGTCTCCATTCCTTCTTCATTAGACTGAAAAATCACCATTCTTCATCATTGTACTGTAAATATGTACTCCGTCCCTCAGCATTACTGTACAAAATTGTCTGTGTCCCTTATCATGAGACTACACTAGTCTCTACCTATCTTAGACTTCACAACTAGTGTATATCCCGCAACATTAAACTAAATAACTCTCCATCCTCATCATTAATCTGTACAGCTAGTTTCTATTCCTCATCATTAGACTGTACAAACTAGTCATTATCTCACATCTGCAGAATCAATCTCCATCATGCATCATTAGACTGTAAAACAAGTCTCAGTTCACCATCTTATAAAAATAGTCTGTCTGTCATGATTAAGCTGTATGATTAGTCTCCATCTCTACTCAGAAGAGTTGCACAACTAACTTCCATCCCTCATCATTGGCTGCACAACTAGTCTTTATCCTTCATATTTAGATTACACTCTTGTTAATTTTCTGACATCCTAAAAGTTTGAGATAGTTCTGATAAATGAAACAATGCATAGCTAATATTTTCCAAACTTGCAATATAATACTGCAAGGGTGATGCATATCAATCAGATTCTCAAAATTATATACAGTTATGATCCAAACTATAATACACAGTCACCCTCTTCGCCCCTGGAAGGGAATTATTTCCCCAATGACATCCACACTTTAGGGCATTATATGGTTAGACAATGCGCTATCTGTTAAATTGTTTCATTCCACTGATGCAGAGGCTAGGGTAACTATATTTTGGGAATTGCTGAAGTGGGTCCTGAGTTTTCATATAGAGACTGAATGGCCAAAAAATGGGTCTATATCACTTTATCAAAGACCCTATTTAGTGAATCACTATTTGACGAACCACTTAATCAAAAGTTAACTTCGCTGAAGGATCTCTTCAGTGAATTTTTTAACTGGAAAAGAAAGTGGTTGGTCATCATCAGGAATTTGCCCTTTTCCCCACTGTAGTGTGATCTCAGAGTTGGTATATTTACAGGTGGTGTGGGTGAGCAAAGCCCCCCACTTTTTGGATTTTAAATTTTGTAGTTTTTGTGTCAGTTGGTAGGTGGCCAACTAGTTTCTTTCCCAGGGAAACAATTTTCCAAAGAGATCCTTTAGTGAAGTTAGCTTTCAATTAAATGGGTTTGACAAATAGCAATTTGCTAAGTAGGGTCTTCAATAAAGTGATAGACCCCAAAAATCAGACTTGTATTCACCAAGTCCAAGATGGACATTACTTGAAATACTTCCTTTTTTGAGGTATGGCAATCTGAGAGTTGATGTACGTAAATTCAGGGGTGTGGGGGGGTTTACCCCCCTCAAAACAAGTTTAATGGAGAAGAGCAATGCTCAATATTTGCTTTTTCTCCTGCATTTTTGGTGAGACAGCAGTCGGCATTAGAAGTGGCAGCATTTAAATAGAGCCAGAAGGCAGGCATTTTTAGGCTTGGCAAGATGGCACTGGCAAATTTGTTCCTACCCAGGAGCTCTACCAGTCCATCCATTCCCCAGCCATGATAGTCAGGTAGTAGGGAATGGGACAACATGCTTGTCTTTCAGGGGAGAGTTATCTCCATGGGCAGTGAACTCCTCCTCCTCCTGCTTTGTGACTCACCAAGCTCTGTTGCATGTTGCCTTCTAAGGGTAGCATGCTTCCTAAAATGAAACCCCTCAGCTTGTGGATCTGCACCACAATAGTACATGGTCCCTAGCCCTATACTCACCTGGTGTAAAATCTGCTGCACTTACTGTGTGTCACCTAAGCAGTGAATCAGATCCATCACCCTCCTCTCAGGAGTGGAGAGCCACCAGCAGTCATTTACTCCCACCATCCTTTATGAACGTGAGCCATTAATTGAACTTGGGTCATCCACACCATGGTAAGGGAATTATCCCTTATGCCACAAAGCTGTCTTAAAGACTCGCTTTTTATTTCACATCTAGCAATGCTCAGGTGGCTACCTCTTACTTGAAGACTATCTCCACATACTCAAGAAACAAAAAAGACATTCCCCCTACCAGGTGGATTGCCTTCCTTAACAGCATGAAACAAACTAGTCTCCTATTGATTCCATGGTATCATATTATCAATGTGAAACCATAAAGCCATAAAATACCTTTCTATGACACTTCTGTTCTTGCAGAATCAAGTGCTGAGGCGAAAGTAGTGCCACACAATTCAACTTGACAGGTCATAAGATGCATCTTAACACTCCTTTTCACCTTCTTGTGGATGCACTCTACAATAAATCATATTCAGAGGCATGCAGCAATACTTGCCATCACATATTATACTTTAATAAACTGATTTATGTCTGGTAGACAAGTGAAATAAGATCATTAAGCACTCTTCAAACAGTCTCGTGCGTGACAATCCCATTGACCATCAGTTTTTGCAAATGACCTATATGTGCTTTTTCTCCACATTTAACAGTGCTGCATTTGTTAGCAAAACGTATGCAGTAATTTTCACTGCATCAAGGGAGCATTTTGCCCAGCTTGTCATGCATAAATTTTGTATCTTTTCTTCACTTAATAACATTCCCTTGTTTGCAGTCACCAGTGTGTTTTTCTTTTAATCCTTAAACTTTTCCATTGTTTTTGGCTAAAAAATAAGCAATGAAGTGGGGAACCATGGTACAGGATTCTGTGGGATGTGTCACTGTTTATTTAACATCTGGGGCCTTGGGAGAGGATTCCTTGGCATGCCACTGTTTACTTCAACAACATTTAATAAATAACATGATTTGCTGGCTTGCCGAGCATTCCTATCTGTACAGTTGACCACTCATCTGACTGCTTAAGTGTGACAGCAAGATCCGACTAGACAGCAGTAGGTGCTTATATTACAAGAGGGATCTAAACCATAACCCTGACTAACCTTTTCTTTTCTTTTTTCCCATATTATCTGCTTTTTCCACCACCCATCCTTCTTCTTACGTCCTTCTCTTGCAATTTAAATCTCCTCTCCAAGCTGAGTGCTTTTTCCCATCATAAAAATAAGTTATGCTTCAACTATTCTTGCAGTGCAATTGTGTATGCAAATTTTTACCTTATCTTCTATCCAAGCTAGCAAAGTATTTAAATCCCATACTCAATGTAGCAGGCTGTAATTGTATGTTTATTCTATCATATCTTTTTATTTTATTTTATTTTATTTTTTTTAAAGTATTAATTTAGTATTGTAGCTTTTCTCCTCGGGCCTCCACTGAAAATGGACATGTATCCAGCTGGACTAGCCCGGTTAACAAATGTACAATAAATAAATAAATAAATAAAATAAATAAACCACAGTCATTTAAGACTTGCTTAAGTTTCAGTACTACAGTCTTCTCTATAAAATCCTTTATTAATTTATAGAATCAGTAAAAATGCATGTCCAATAGGATTATTGCAGTTTTTCCAATGTATTAATAAAAACTAGAGAAGTGCTGACCTGTGCTGTTGAACTCTCAGTTATTTGACAGATTCTTAACCATGCTTGGTTTGCCACTGATGAATGGCATGAGATATAATGGTAACATTCATCATTTACACAATCCACCACTGTATACGTGTGTATATGTGTGTGTATATATATCTATGTATCTATATATCCATAAATATATATATATATATATATATATATATATATATATATATATATATATAAAAGATGAGTATATGCAACTGTATTCACAGTTAGGCCAGTTCAGCATTTTGACACATATTCTGTTAATTACTATTTGCAATGTGTATAATACTAAGTTATACTGTAGTGTATGAAGGCCAGGCTATCCCTGAAAATGATGCATCATAATGGTTAACACATCGAAATAAAATAAATACAATGAATACTAGTAGTTGCTGGTTTAAAGACATGTATCGTCTTCAGGAATGGTCAGTGTGACAGTAAGCTGTAGCATATGGCTTTGTACTCCTCTTCCGCCTTTTCCTTGCCATATTTTCATCATGTGTGTCTTTCTTACCTGTGAAGACCATTACTGACTGTGGGAGGTACCTATGTTGTTGTGCCTGATGTTCATATATTTTGCCCCGCATCTGTTTCAAACTTCTAATTCTGCAGGACCCTTATTAGTGCTGCTGTAGTTTCTTCTGCATAATGGCTCAGGTTAGAATAGCAATCATTATTTTTTAATAGTTTATGTATTTATTTTCTGTGTAACAACATTTGCTGGAATAACAATCATCATTTTCAACAGTTTCTGAAGGAATTCAAGAAAAAAAATATCACAAAGTATATTTGTGGCAGGCAGTTGCTCCACCTACAGTAAAAAAAGTATTTTTGCCTGCTTTTTCAACATCTTATTCACAAAATGGAAAGAAAGTAAAATGATAAAATGCATGTAAAATGGGATAGAATTATAAGAGCGGTCACATGAATAAACTTAAAAGTACTTAAAGAATTAAATGAGAAGCGTACATTCTCCAGTGCCTTTTCCAAATAGGTACTTCTGCCATAATTCCCAAAGGTGGGAATAGCAAGTAGTCCAAAAGTACTAAAATGTCCTCCATAGCCTTGAGACTATGCAATATAAATGACAAGTCACCACCTTCATTGTTACCTATGTTGGCATTGTGATGATGTGAGGTATTGCCAGCTATGGCAAGAAAAGTAGGGCAGTGGATGTGTAATATATGACAGCAAAGCTAGCTGGAATTTTGCTAAGAATTATATGTCATTTGTATATCAAACTGATTTGTACAGACACCTGTGTTGAAAAATGTATTTGTAAAGCTGCTTGTGTTAAAAAATGTACCAACCGTGTGCCCTGCTGGATAGAAAAAGAAATATACATGTATTATTGTAACTGTTTAAATGTATATGTTTAATAGAGGATACTGGAAGAGAAGATATGAATCTCAATCCACCTAACTTTGAAAAAAGTTTGAAATTAAATTACCTGGCATAGGCAATAAAGATTGTATTTTACAGTTCTCAATGCAGCCAGAGACAAAATGTCTGTACTAGGAAGATTTCTGCATTGTCTTTGGGGTGAATTAATTGCTACTCTGGCAAGGTGGAGGTTTGAAATTGTATTATGACTTGTAGAAGCTGCAGCAAATCTTAGCAAAGCTGTGTGTGTGTGTGTGTGTGTGTGTGTGTGTGTGTGTGTGTGTGTGTGTGTGTGTGTGTTATTGACATATATGTACTAAATCCTGACAGATTCTAGCCAAGGGGGGTAGCAAGGGAATCAGAAGTCAGATGACCAGACATATGTGATGTCATTCTATAATCCACCACTAAAAAAAATATATTTTAATACTAGGTGAGACTGAAGTCTCATTACAGTCTGTTTTTGGAACCTGACAGAGAAGGACCCCCTCACCTACTTCATCTTGCCTTGCTCTAGTAAGTGACCAGGGAATAGTAATTCTTTAGATCAATCAAGAAAATATAATGAGATTAGTTAAATACTGTTTTTCTGTATCTGTGTGAATCTATTCATCTGTGTTATTTTAATATTTCCTGTGGTTGAAACTCTGGTGTTTACAGTAAATAGATATTTTGTAGTGTCATGTTCTTTTATTAATTATTATTAAATATATTTAAAGTTTTCGTTGTGGCTGGTCTTTTACATAATATTTTAATCTCTGAGAGTATATATATATATATATATATATATATATATATATATATATATATATATTTGGTGACAGCTCTGGCCACTCTTGAGAAAGCCTTGCTGCTGGTCAAACTACGATTGTTATTAATAATTTCACTCAGTATAATCAGGTACCCTTGCAAGAACCTTAGAGTATCTGGCTTTAGAGTGTCTGGTGGTGGTGTAACTACCTTATAGTCTGGGCAGAAGGGGGCATAGCTAGTAAATCTGTGCCAGCCTTTCCCAGGTCTGTGTGTGTGTGTAAAAATCCAATCTCAAAAAGTGTGTGTGTCAGCTGGTTGGAGCAGGGATATGAAGCACTGGTTTCACAGAGAGGGTGCTGGAGGACTTGGTTTGGATACTCGGCTGAGGACACATTTCTGTAGCTATGCCACTGGGGAGTCTTATTGGGGACCTGGAGGGAGATGGAAAGAGAAATCCAGCTACCAGACTGTGTGTGCTCCCTTTGTGCTGTTAAAGGAAATTGTGCTTGATGCAGAGAGCTCTGTCTGGAAATACTGAGTGTATCCATTTTTGCTCCAAGTGAATGTCCCTCCCCAGTATCAGTGGTGAGGATTCAGGCTCCTTGATTACTGACCCAGTGTGCAAATGTCCCAAGCATCCCCTGGGACCATGTCAGTTACCATGGTGGTATTTGGTGGGTACAAATTATTGTTAATATACTCGCACCTAAATATATACTAATCCAGCAGTGTGGCATTTGTTCCTATAAGTAGTTTGAGAGTGAAACCACAAGATTTTATAAAGAAATTTTATCAGAGCTTATATTAGAGTTGGTGCCAGTCTGTGATTAGTATGCAAATAGTAAACATAAAGAAGCCCTTGACTCTCTCCGTCTCATGCTGGGGAGGATATGACTCAACAATATTCTATTCTCATAGGATCTGAAATGTGAATATTTGTCCAAAATGTTCATGCTCACATCTAGGACAGTATATTTTCTAGATATTATAAACTGCTCAGGAAAATTGGTTTTAGTTGCCTACAGGGGATTTCTCATCTCCATACAGGAGATAAAAGAAAATAATGAGGCTGTCAGACTGAGATTGGATAGTTCTTTACTTTTTACTTTTTAGGAAGTCCTGAAGGCTGATAGAGTGCTGCTGTTCAACAAGTGGTAAAAAAGAGTTTTAAGGCATGGCTTGTGTGATCATACTGTAGAGCCAATTACAAATGCATGGTTAACATTTCACAATGCAAAAGCTATTATTTAGCAAGTTTGTTGTTTAATAAAGAATCAAGATTGAAAACAAGTGTATTATTATAAAACTCTAGCACTTTGTCAGAAAAATAAGTACAGACAAAGGGTATTTTAAACATGTTGTCAGGGTTATTTCAGGGGTTATTTCATCAGTTTCATCACAATCCTGAAATGCAGCTGGGTGCACATACACCACCACATCAGGCATGCAAGGTTCAGCACTTTGATGAACCAGTTCCTATTAACAAAAGGAAAATAGCAATTGTTCTCAAAAAAAACTAGGGTAAGTGTTTTCCTAATTTCTGGTTCCTAAGAAGGGCAAGATAGAGAGGTCAATTACTGGTTTATCAGACTTGAACAAAGTTATAAACAGACTGTCTTTCAGGATGGTGACTGTACAACACAGTGTCTACTCACAGATAATTATTCTTACATGGTAGCACCGAACTTGGAAGATGACCGCTTCTACATACTGATAAGACCATCTCAAAGAAAGAGCCTCATGATTCAGATCATAGGTCTCAACCTCTGAAAAGGCCAGTCTGAAACACAGACCCTAGCAATGTATGACAGTCAAAATGTGGACACCCTAGTTTTGCACTTTGCAAAAACACCACTTCCGTGGGGCATGGTTGATGTAAACTGCCTGCTAGATGTATTAAGTTCGGAATAGTGTACATTTGTAAAATTCAGTAAGACACTCATGATTCAAATCCATAACTTTTTTTTTATAATCTGCAAACCACCATAATCACACCATAGGTAAAGATGAAACAGCACTTCTGTATAGAATTAAAACTAAAATCACATGCTCATTAATACCACTTGCTACATTTACTACATTTTCTAAACAGACATGCTACGTCACACAACTGATTCCACATATGCACCAAGTGCATGAACAAACGGCATGCTATCATATTTTAGTTCCACACTTACTGTATGCTGCTGTGGCTTTCTTAGCAGCATGCAAGGCATGTTTTGACAGCTTAAAATCACAGCACTCCAGTTCTTCATTCATTTTAACTGCTAATAAAGAGTTCATTGTTTTTACACTGAAAGACTGGTGCAATTCAGTTTTTACTTTCTGTATCATGCTAAAAGCTCTTCTGCATTTGAACATGGCAAGCAAAGTAAAGTTATCATCAACTGCTTGAAAAGTGGCATTTTCTTATTGCCACACATTTTCTTCTGAAGCTCTGCCTAGTACTAGGACACATAGGAGTGGGACCCATCTGCTGGACCTGTGAGGTTCCCTGTGTCCTCAAATTGATACTGGGTAAACTTATTAATTAATTGTTCAGCCTCAACATCATTTTCATAGACACCAAGATGGAAACCAACATCCCTGACAAGTCTGGAATATGTGTTTAGTTTTTTGGCAAGATTAATAAGGAATGCAGCATCTTTCATTAAATGGTCTTACAAGGAAAACATGCTAAGCATTTTCTGCACCACTGCAACATAAATTGTTGTAACTTTTTTTTTTATAAATGTTTAATTCTATAAGTGTGACAGCAATATTCTCTTTTTGGCTATTCACATACCCTTTGACCTCATAGCTGATACGCAGCTCACTGTTTGGCAGAATAGAGCTGCTGTCAGTCAAGGCAGAAAAATCACTGTGTTTGAGAAGTTAGACAGCAGCTGCAGGTCTCAGGATCTGCCAGCATACTGCTGCAGGAGTTTATGAACAGTGGCATGCAGTGTCTGTAGCTGATTTTTGTGGCTCTGAAGTAGAATGCTGAACTCCAGTAAAGGTTCCAGTGTATAACTGAGAAACATAAAAATCATACACAATTCATGACTCTGCAGGTGGTCAGAAATTAAGTTAATTTAACACACCATGGCTCTGCATCAAAAATATGTCCAGGGTTTTGCTAGTGACCTTCTCAAGACTCCGCTATCTAGGTAGGTGCATGCCTAATAATCCTGAGTGGGTCAGTGTCTGTAAACAAAACAAATTATTGCAGTTGTTGTCATCTTTGTGCAGTGGAACTGAAATGACAGTACATATCTGATATGTGTTCATCTGGTGAATGTAATACTTTTACAGCAGACTTACTACATAGAACTGCCTGGTGGCTTCTTCTCCTTTAAATGAGATAGCACAGAATTGTGCTTTCCAGTCATTGAAACAGCATTGCCTAAAGAAAGACCCACAATGTTGGAAAATGGAATGTAAATGTTGGATACTGATGCATCAAAAAATACTGGCCCAGTTCCTGACACACATTCTGACATATGAAAGGACTGTATCACATTTTTGCTTGCCTTTTCATTTAGGTAACTGACAAGGATCACCAATAGTTTGTCATCACCCATGTTTGTGCTTTGGTCCGTATACACACAGAATGGCAATTTCTAACAACTGGCAACAGTAATGAGGCCCCAGAACATCCCTTGCAATTGAGGCTGTTTTTTGTTGTTCCAGATGTCATCTTCCTGAGAACATCTTGATAATTTCCACATTTCTTAATAAATTTCAGGGTGTATTCTGCTGCAAATAAGTTGTGTTAGCAATGAGTGACACAAAACCAACCTCTGCCTCAATGACCTTTTTAATTGTTAAACTATGAGGTCTAAAAAGGTCTGCCATAGTCCTTCCAGCTGCATGTTTGCAATTCTGTCTGTTTCTCTCTTGTGATGTCACTATAGATCATGTCATCCACTATGATGAATTATAAAATTGGTGCTGCAGGTCAGGCTGAAAGCATATTTATTCAATGCCTACTCACAGAAAGTCAGTCAAAGGTACTTGTCCAGTTTGGCTGGAAATTGTCCATCTCCTCTTCTTTGGAGCACCATCTATATCCATATCCCTGTTCCCATTGTGATCCAGGCAGTCTGTATCTAGCAGGTTTGTAAAACAATGGTGTTAAAGACAAAGAAATGGTGACTTTACTGCTTTACTGGGGGGGGGGGGGAGTAGCAAAACTATCTCCTCAAACCAACAAAATAGATCAATAGGTCCCTTACATCCCCACATCACTGGAAGTTTGCTGCCTCTTCCCCGACTCTTCCTCTTCCTTTTGCTCATTATAAA
Organism: Protopterus annectens; assembly: GCF_019279795.1. Lineage (NCBI taxonomy): Eukaryota > Metazoa > Chordata > Ceratodontiformes > Protopteridae > Protopterus > Protopterus annectens. Next base: position 497,381,877 of record NC_056731.1, on the reverse strand, counting down.
GGCCTGCATGATCAGATTAAGTGTACTTTAGTTGCTTCAGTGACAACACCTGCAATCCTATGGTGCTCACTTGCGCACATAACTGTTGCAGAAGGGAGAAAGTGATTTTCATTTACACAGATGAAATTCATGTTAAATATAAACAAACAATAACAAAAAGCCAGCACCCAACTGGAGAAAAAATATTTTATGTGTATAAACCCAAAAAAACAGACCGGTTTCATTAAGGCCAGGTAGTGCAGTGGTAGTGTTGTTGCCTCACAGCAAAAGGTTCTCCCATTCGATTCTCGGCTGGAGTGCTGGGAGTGCCTTCTGCGTGGAGTCTGCATGTCTTCCCCGCGGTTGGGTGGGCATTTGAAAGATATGCGTAAATGGGCGTGCCTTCGTTGAGGGTTGAACATCGAGCTGACACCTCGGCATTTGTGAAAATCTACTGCCAATCATTAGCGGACCGGAATTCCGCTGTGGCAACCCCTAACTGGGAAAAGCCGAAAGACAACAACATTAAGGCCAGGTAGAAATAATCCCCCCAGTTTCACAATCCAGGATTTTTCTTTGCTATTTAACAATTTATGCCAACCTGTTTTCATGGATCTGTGTCCTAAAATTCTATCAATAATAATAAATTTAAAGGTTGCTGTCTTATGGGAAATAGTGTGTTTGTATAAAGCAACTGGTTAAATGTTTATTTCTGATGTTACTGAGATGTTCTGAAATGCAACGTTTTAAGGGTCTAGAGTTTTAGCCAACATGAAAAGCTGAACACGAACAGGCTGCAAGATAGATGGCCCAATCACTGTTACAATTTATTTATTTATTTTATTTATTTATTGCATTTGATTACTGGGGTAGTCCACTGGGTCAGAAGAAACCATTTTCAGTGGAGGCCCGGAGAGAAAAGCGCCACGTTTAACACATATAGACAAGAAATATGTTACAATGATACAGGATATATAATACAACAGCAGCAAGTACAACAATGTTAAGCCAATTACCAAACACATTAATAGAAAAAACTTTAGAGGTATTTTTACTTGAAAACTCTTTGGTCTGAAAAATCTATTTGCAGAAGGAGCAGTGTCCACAAGGGTAGCACCCCACAACTTGTGTGCCATCCAATGTAGCTTGTACAGAACATTCCATGGGCATGAAATGTTTGTAATGACTGAAATGACTCCCTAACATTTTACCCCTATGAAAAGAGAATGAACATTTATTCCCTAATAAATCAAATAATTTATCATCAGCCAAGAGAATATCCCAGTGCTGTTGCACTATATCTAAGAATTCATGGGCAGTTCTGCCATAGGTATTGATAAACCTAATTTTATTGTCCCTCTGAGGTTGGTGATTCTTGTATTTAAGTAAGTCATTTCTGGAAAGTAGTTGAACCTCCTTACTGGTCTGCCTAACCTTAGACATAGAATATCCACGTTCCCTAAAGCAGTTCAATAAATCTTGATAAAAATGTATATACTCTTCAGTACTAGAGCAGATTCTATGTATTCACATAAATTGTGACTTGGTGATATTGGCCACAATATGTTTTGGATGACAGCTGGAGGCGTGTAATAATGTATTTGAATGATGGGTTTTTCTGTATAATGAACTAGACAAGGTACCATCAAGCTGTTTAGATATAGTTACATCCAAGAAAGAAATGGATGAAACATTGTAATTAATGGTAAACCTTATACCCCATTTATTTTCATTCAAATACCGGACAAACTCCTGTAAATATACAGCGTCCGACTTCCACACAATCCAGCAGTCATCCAAAAACCTATGCCAAATATCTATTTCCCCTAGAAAAATGTTATGATTGTTGTCATATATAATAATCTGTTCAAGGTAACCCATGAAAAGGTCAGCATATATGGGTGCAAAGGATGCACCCATAGCTGTACCTTTTAACTGCAAATAACATTTGGTGTTAAAGTAGAATACATTTTTAGACAAGACATGCTCCACCAAACATACAAGGAAAGTATTGAAACCTGGACTATATAAGGACATTCTATTAAGCCAATACTCCAGGGCACATAAACTCACCCAGTGTGGGATACTAGTGTAAAGGGATGTAATGTCCAATGTGCACAACAACCAACTGGGTTCCAATTGGGTATCAGAAACAATATTCAAAAATTCTGTTGTGTCATTTATCCTGACTCTAAGTCTGGATAATAAAGGCTTTAAATACATAGTAAGGTAGGCAGATAGAGTTTCAGTAAGGGAACCTTTTCCAGAAACGATGGGTCTCCCTGGGGGTTTTTTGATATCTTTGTGACTTTTTTGAAGAGGATAGAAATATTGTTATCAAGGATCCTTAACCTTCAAATGAAACATTGTACATTTATCTATCATGCCTTCACTAACTACAGACTCCAAAAAAGCATCTCTTTCATTTTTAAACCTAACTGTAGGATCATAAGGCATAAACAAACCCAGCTTAATAAATGTACTTTCAGAACATTTATTTATTTATTTTATTTATTTTACATTTGTTGACCGGGCTAGTCCAACTGGATATATGTCCATTTTCAGTGAAGGCCCGAGGAGAAAAGCTCCAACAAACACAGAAAAAAACAACATATCATTTATAATATGAGACATTTACAAATACAGCTAAATTGACATATACTAATCACATTCAATTACATTTTGTTGCATTTCAGTAAAACAGGAATCATGGTACATTTCAGCTATGGTTAGCCATTTGAACACATTTCCTAATAAAAATTTGTATAAGAGAAAACTTTTGTATTTATGCAAAATGATGTGTGAAATGTACCTGCAGGAAACACTATGTACCTAAGCAGTAGTTATTAATATGCAAACTACATACACTATCATGACAATATCACGTGCACTTCTCTCCCCTGTCACAACTTCAGATGTGTTCTAGACCTGCCCTACACAAACTGGTCTATACCTGGCAAAGGTGCCTAGTTTTGAGTCTAAATGTTAATGCAAACTATGTCCTAAGTAAAAGCATTTGGTTCAATATCTCGCTTGGTCTGCAGTTGGTATACTTTTTTTCGTTTTCTTTGTTGTGGTTTATCAGTTTTGTGGTTTGTGTCCCTCACTACTTCTACAGAAATGTTAATGCAAACTATGTCTCTTAGTACTTCTACAGAAAATATCACACTGAAAAAAGGCATAACATGAGAAAATGCATACAAAAATGTGAACAAACATGAAACATTTACTTGTCAGGTCTGACTTAGAATGGTTATGACCAAATTCCAACAAAGCACGAAGGTTTGCGACATCCCATGCCACAATAAGAGGATTTGTGAAGTAAGAAATCCTAATACCCTACTTTAAAATCCAGATATCGCAGAAAAATTAATTCAGTTATAGATGTAGCTAGCTGCAGTGATGCACATATTAACAGGTATCTAGCTGCAGTGATGCACACATTAACAGGTAACTAGCTGAAGTAATGCACATATTGACAGGTTGCTAGCTGCAGTGATGCACATATTAACAGGTATCTAGCTGCAGAGATGCACACATTAACAGGTAGCTAGCTGCAATGATGTACCCATTAGATGGGTAGCTTGCTGCAGTGATGCACACATTAGACAGGTAGCTAGCTGCAGTGATGCACACATTAACAGGTAGCTAGCTGCAGTGATACATTAATGTGCTCAGTCCCTGTTTGCCACCATGTAATAATAATCCATATAAAGCATTGAAGGAGTACATTATAACCTCACACCTCAAATTCTTTGCTCAAGTGAGGAGGCAAAGTGCCAAAAGCAGAGGCATCCCTTTACTCCCAGTTCATTGAAACTTATAGAACACATTTCTATCAGTTTACATTTTTCTCAATAATCATCACAAGTTGCTGCATGCAGTAAAATTCATTGTCAAAAGCAGGGATGTTTGCTCTAAATGAAACATTTTGCATCTGCCCATCTTTTCTATGGAAAAATCGCCACAAAACCCTACATGCATTACCCTACATTTTACATTAAAGAATAGCATTTATTGAAAACACAAGTCGTGTAAAAAGTGATTGCAGCAGTTTATATCAACCTACATTTTCTGTATGACAATGTATGCAGCTAGCTTACACTTATTGAGGGTATCAGAACTTATCAAAAATTTGGGATTCATGGCTAGGCTTAAAACGGTCCTTATGGTCATTAGTCTTGTAAACACCTATGAACTTATAGTGTGACCCTCCTAAAAAGCCCATAACTCATGTAATAGATTAGTAAATAGAACATGTTTTGCATCAAAATAGATTAGCTAAGCAATACTCAGCACGAGGAGTTACTAACTGGATTGTAATCATTGAGCACATCCTACAGCAGCCTACTTTTCCTGGTCATTAAAACAGCATATGTGACAAGACTAATTTACTCAAAGTTACTATAACAGGTTTGTTTCAACCTACATTTTTACAATAGTATAAGACACTACTCTTAACTCGCTTTATTGAAACGCCCATAATTCATGTAGAAAGTTAAGTAGGAGCCATTCTGCTAGGCTAACACTTGGACTGCAGTGCAATTACTAACTGCACTGTAATTCCATTAAAAAGTTACTGGCGCATAACTATAAATTGCCTGCATTTGCTAGGCAATAGCCAATCAGTATGCATCTTAAAAGAAATCACATCTAACTCAAAGCCAGAACCACAGTCCAACATATACTTTAGCACACAATTCACACACATTTGGACTACACCAATAATCAAATGTCAGATAAAATAAAATCTGCTGAAACCATTGATAAACTACTGCATACTTAGAAAAAATGGCCATTTAACAGTATTCAACTATAGCTATTAATAAATATATATATATATATATATATATATATATATATATACTTGCTCTTTTAGCATCAGCTTTTCCAAGCCCTCCACATCTTCTGCCAAGTAAATCTGTTAACAGAACCAACTAAGGACAAACCAGAGGAGAATCAGGGAGAAATCTAAACTTAGTTACAGGGACACTTTTAGAATAATGTTACCATTAACTTGAGGCATTGATGGGATAAGACAATGCAATTTAAACACTTCCTGAAGTAAAGGAAGTCTGTAACATGGCATTATTAAATGACATGCACCACCTTTTCTCCAAAAGACACCTCACATAGCTCTCAGTGAATGTGAATTAATAAATATTTTCAGAAAAAAAGTTTATAACCATTTTTTGTCATTTGCATGTAATTCAGCATCTTTTCGCCAAAAGTTACCAGTTTTAGGAGGGAGCAAAAGGGTTAGAGCTAACATCAGAGTCAAAATTGGGGACTAGTCAATAGACAAAATAAGCAAAGTAAGGTGAACATACCCAAGACAGACTTTTGCAGACAGGCCTTACTCCTGTCTGAATTATACACATGTAGCCCCTTACCTCTGCCCAGTACAGGGAACAAAGCAGCTTCAGCTCCACAAATCCACAACTCCTCAAATGCAAAGAACCAGAGACAAGTAAGTAATCCAAGATTGCAAGGGTATAGCTCCCAGGCAGCAACAGTAGTCCGGCAACAGCCCAACCCAACCAAGTAAGAAAGACAAACCAAATCTTAGCCCTTTAGAACTTCAAGTAGTTCAGGTCCAGAATCTAGTGTATGGTCACTGTACAACTTAGTTCCACACAAACAGAACCGCATGTACGGCAGGTGCACTGACCAAAACCAAGACACTCCAACACAAAACATCCAGCACCAAAAATGTGAAATAATAGAATTTTATTGTAGCTTCTTTAACCAGTTTTGGCAATAATATGCCTTCCTCAGTGCAGTAACAAAAACTGAAAGCACACAATACAATTAAATAATCACACCATCAAAATACAAGCTTGTCATTGGATAATTAACTATGCTCATTTAATCCAGGTTTAAACAAACCCCCCAACCTAATAATCCAACTGGATTCTTTATTATTTAAAATAGTATGCCAGCCTGTTTTGGACAACCTGTTGCCTGCAACCCGATCGATTATAGTAAATTTAAACTAAGCAGTGATGTGGATCATAGCATGTTTATATAATGAGTTAGACATCCTTTTATTCCTAATATCACTGAGATGTTTGGATATCCGAATTCTCAGTGACCTAGAAGTCTGCCCCACATAAAAAGTGGAACAAGAACAAGTAACTAAGTATATGACCCAGTCAGTACTACAGTTAACAAAACACTGAATATCATACACCTTGGATGTGTTGTTACTAGTAAATTGTTTATTCTTAAGTACATGACTACATGCTGAGCAGTGGCCACAAGGTGTGCACCCCACCAATTTTCCCCAAACAATGAAACCTGCTGTATATTGGAAGCCATCCTATGTTTATAACGATTGAAATAACTACCTAAAATAGGACCCAGTCAGCAGGAAAATAAGCATTTAGGAGATAAAAACTCCATTAGTTTATCATTTGACAAAAGTATGTCCCAATGATGATCAATGATCTTTCTAAGGGTATTAATAGTCTGTCCAAATGTAGTTACAAGATGTACCGGCTCCGGATGATCTCCATTTACTTGTTTGTGCTGATATTTCAACAAGGAGGATCTAGGTTGTTGAGATGCAAAATTACTAGCCATGTTGATATTATTGATGTCATATCCTCTGTTAAGGAACCTATCTGTCAAATCTTGTTGATAAAAATCATATGAGTTGTCCGAGGAACAGATGCATCTAATCCTAAGAAATTGGGACTTGGAAATATTGCGAGTGATATGTCGAGGGTGATGACTGCTGGAGCGAAGTAACATGTTGTACTGTGGATGTTTCCAGAAGACCTCAGTTCTTAGAGTATGATCTTGCTCTCTAATGATAGTTATGTCCAAGAACGTAATTTGATCGATATGAATGTTCAGCGTGAACTGGATCCCCCACTTATTCTTGTTGAGATACTGTACAAATTCATGCACAACAAAATTCTATTATTTCACCTTTTTGGTGCTGGATGTTTTGTGTTGCACTGTACAACTTACCCTAACATGCTGCAGTGCTCACATTTAGTGCATCTTCCAGTGAGTCTCTGTGTCCTATTCCTATGCTGTTCTTCAAACCATGATCAGTGAGGAAAAATCCTTGCCTCACAATTCGACGGTTCACAACACAAATCCTCCCTGCTTGCTGTTCCAAAAGGTGATCTTCACCTTGCGAGGCCTTTTTGAATGGATTGCAGTGGCTCAAAAACTACTGCCTGCACATGAATGGTCAAATTTTGTGACTCCTTATTGGCTCCCTTTGCCTAAGGAGCAGTATTGAGTGGTTCATACACTGTGATGCCGATTGGCTCTAAGTGAGGTATACGAACCAATCAAAAATCATGAAGCGGATCCATCACTGTTCAATGTGGAACAGTTAGAGAATTTAATGGAAATGCTGAGGATTCTGCACAATCTGGAGAATTTGGCTTCTTGGTTTAAAACACCAGCAGGGAGCCAACTAATTGTTTTCTTTACAAATGCAACCCAAGCCTTATTTAAAAACTAGGCCAAGCTACACAGTTGTATATTAAATACCAGTCAAAGAACCTAAATAAACAATGACAAAGAAGTGAAATCTGTGGGGCTTGGTATGTCTGATTTAGCAGACAGATTATACTTTTATCATGAGGTGAATCATTCAGTAAACAAACAATACACTTACACACTTATTCCGCAGGGGGGCTAACTCATTGTAGTGGTAGTGTGCCTTATTCAGTAGGAAAAAACATACAGGTAGTTACCTTGGGATTGACATGTGCCTTATTTAGTAGGAAAAACCCTCAGGCAGTTACCCTGGGATTGACAAGTTTCTTATTGAGTAGGAAAAAACATATAGGTAGTTACCTTGGGATTGACATGTGCCTAATTCAGTAGGAAAAACCTACTGGTAGTTATACTTGGATCGACAAATGCCTTATTCAGTAAGAAAAATCTACCAGTAGTTACCCTAGGATTTACAACTGCTTTATTCAAGAGACTGACCATACAGTTAGTCTGAGGTGGGAGGTGTCTGATTCAATAGATAGAACATAAAGTAACACCTGTGTAGAGGGGTGCCTAATTTAACAGACAGACCATTCAGTTACTCTGGTTCAGTAGATAGGTCAGTAACCATTACTTGAAGGAAATGCCCAGTTCCATAGACAAAGCATACTTTAACCTTCGGTGAGGGGTGCCAATTCATAGACTGACCATGCAATTAACCTAGGGTGGGGGGGTTAATGGATTCAAAAGACAGAACATGCAGTAACTCTTGGGGGGAGGGGTGCCTGAATTAGTAGACAAATAATACAAATACCATTGGGTTTAGGACTGCCCTATTCAATAGGCAGAACATACAGTTACCAAGGGGTATGGAGTGCTCGATTCTGTAGACAGAACATACAGTTTTACCTCCTGGCGTAGGGGCTTCCTGATTCCATACAATGATCATACAATTACCCCCATGGTGTGGATGCCTGATTTAGTAGACAGTTCATACAGTTAGTGTGATTTGGAAGGGTTCCTGATGCTGTAGAAAACACGTACAGTTACCTGGAGGTGGAGATGTGTCTTATTTGATAGATAGTCCTTACAATTACTTGGGCTGGGAGTATCTGAGACATTGAAACAGACATGTTGCTGTCTGTTAAAAACTTTCAGCATAAGGACTTAAAATTGATGTGTTCCCTTCAGCAGAAGAGGGATGTAGGGATTTCCTTTACAAAGCTGTTGCATTTTGGAGGAATAACCCTCTATATCCTGGCAGCCTGTTTCAATGTAGGGGGTATACTCACTACCCAGTAAGTTAGAACTGGGGATTCCACCTCCACAAAGGGGCCAGTCAGAAGTGGAGTCCCTCAGAGATCAGTCCCTGGACCACTCCTTTTTGGCATTTCCTTCACTGAAGTCAAGGCCAATGTCAATAGTCTGTGGCTGACTAAATTTGCAGATAATTGCAAATTAGTTGTCATTGAATTCCACACTGAGACAAATATTCACCAGGAGGGGCTGATACAGACAAACAACTGACGTCAGAGCCATGGACTAAAACTAAAGGCCAAGAAATGAATAATAGTATCCTTGGGAAAGTCTTCCACCCCTGGTAACTATCATAGTGACAACACACCCCTTAGAGTTGACCCACTAGTCAGGGACTTAGGGACACACATAGATAGTAATATAGCCTTTGACCATCATGTGTCTACAGCAGTGAGGAAATCCTTCTATGTAGTGCAACTTATATACAAAGGTATGGCATCCAAGTCCAATGAAGTCATTGTTCCACTGTATTCACATTCATCAGACCTATCAATGAGTACAATGCCCCTTTGTTATGGACCTAACAAGGCATATCCAACAATTGGAACATCCACAGAGGTTCTTCACTAAAAGAATACAGGGCTTAAGTAAAATGTCCTATGCAGACCACCTCAAGGCTCTATTCTTGTATTCTGTCTCCTACAGGCTTTTGAGGGGAGATCTGTGCCTGACATACAGGGTATTGTCAGCCCCACTCTGATGGACCTCCTGCATATCCACAAAACAAACAGCACCAGAATTACCCATTCTAAAGAATTAAACCTTACCTGTGATATAAATAGGACCTGCTTGAAGGCAGGTATGTATCCCAGAGATTACCTCATCTCTGGAACAGGCTCTCCATCCATGTGAATCAGAGTTCCTTCCTAACCCAATTCAAGTGCAACCTGAACAATTGGATAGGGAACAGGAAATTCATCCCTCGTTTGGCACCTGTGTCTCTAATAGACACAGGTAGCCTGTAAATTGTTCATCTCCCAGGCCCTAGCTTGTAAATGTTTCATCTCCCAATCCCCTGCTTAAACTTATCAAGCATATCAGAACTTGTCAGAGATTTGGGATGCATGGCTAGGCTTAAAAAGCCCACTGTGGTCATTAGCCTAGTAAACACCTATGAACATATATCACCCTGTATCTTGGCTTTGCTTTTAAACCATTATATTAAAGAATGAACTTGACACACATTAAGACTCCTCTAAACTGTGTATTTTTTCCCACTGGATATTTTTTATTAAATTTCCAAATAAAAGCTGCATAGTTGGACATTGATGATATGACATCACACAACATATAATAAGTGTAAAAGCAGGCAGGCACATGATAGACATTATTATGCAGTATAATTCCACTGTCCTATTAGAATGACCACCACTGCATTACAGGCTTCTTCCTACTAAGGCTTTTATACATCATCAATTATTTTTTCCCATTTTCTACATGGGGTCTGGATGTCACGTCAGTTGGCGTCATCTTTCTTGATTCATAGGCACTCTCCTACCTCCTTTGACAGTCACGCCTGATTGTAACAGGTCATCTCTCACACAATCCAGCCATTGCTTTGCTGGACATCCTTGTTTGTTCTTCTTATCTTTTTCCTGTGTCTCCCAAATCATCTTCTTTACCCAGTCATCATCTGCTTTCTTGCATAAATGTCTGAACCATTGTAATCTGTTGTTGTTAATAACTTCCTCAACTGGTCTGTCTTTAATGCCCAGGTTTCAGTACAATACAGAAGTACTGGTCACACCACACCTTACTTTCCAGCTAATCTGGCATTCTTCTGTCACAAACTGCCCCTGACATTCTGTGACAGTAGGCTGCTGACCCTCCCCCATTCTAGCTTTGACCTTCTCATTCAGGCTTCCCTTCTTAATGACCTGGCCCAGATACTTCAAGTATCTGACCCCTCCCAATACCTGAAGATGTTAACCTGTTGCACTATTTTCTGTTCTATTTCAGTTTTCATCAACTGATTTCCATCATTTACTGCTGTAACAAGTGTTTTGTGTGTACTCAGTTTCATCCCGTGTACATTTAGTTGTGCTTTCTAACCCCTCATCATTTACTGACATTCCTGTTCAGAGCCCACTTGTAAAGCCGCATGGTCTGTGTACAGCACCTGTTTTGATCATTCCTCTCCAAGCTGTTTGCTAGTGTAGTCTGTCAGCAACATGAACAATGGACAGCAGTCAGCTGAGACAGACACACTGATGTACAGCCACTCCACTAGGAGCCCCCACTGAGAGTCTGAATACACCTCATATTCGTGTCATTCTTCCATTGTTTTGGGACTTCAGACGATTTTAAGTCTGCCTAAATCGGCTTTCTTGGGACCTTGTCATATGCTTTCACCAAGTCTAAGAATGCCCATTTAGATTCTTTCCTTATCTCTAGCCTCTTCTCCACTATCTGTCTGACTACAAATATGATGTCAGATGTGCTGCATCCTGATATGAATCCAAACTGCTCATCTCCCATCTTACTTTTAACTACTCTGTGTATTTATTTATCACCCTCCGTAGTACTTTCATGCCATGTGATAGATATTTGATACCTCTATACTGGCCACAATTGTAAATATCCCATTTGATCTTGTACATTGACTAGAATGCTTATTCCCCAGTCATGTGGGATACTCGTTTCTCTCCATACTGCTATGAGTACCCTCAGGAGCCATTTCTCCAATAACCCGCCAAACATCTTGATCATATCTCCTGTCAACTCATCTGAGACCGATGCTTTCCTTGACTTCATGTTCCTTAGTGCTTTTCTTACTTCTCGTGGTGTGGGCTCCTGTTCCTCTTTCATTGTAAACTTGTCTATGGGAAGTTACAGCTATTGTGTGGTTTTCTTCATTCAGAAGCTACTAGACGTACTCCTTCCATTCGCCTTTAATGTCCTGAGAACTGTTGAGAAAGTTGTTGCAGGCATCCTTTAAGAACAATGTCTCATAACTATCTTCTTTATCTTTTTCTATTTGCTTTGAAACCTGTTAGTTTCTTTGTGCCATTTGTTGTCACTTTCCAGAAGTTGTTAGAGTGCTGTGCCTCAGATGTCTTGTTCTTTGTATTGTGAATGCTCTATTAGCCTTTTTGTTAGCCAAACAGTATTCCTTCTCAGCCTGGTCCATCATTTATATCTACCACTTTTTCCTCACAGCTCTACATTCCTTAGATGACTTCCTGAATGTCTGCACACTGCCACCAGCTTGCCTTGTATACTTTATTTCATACCTGGCTCAGCTTCATATGAGCTCTATAGTCATCACACATGCTGTTTTGAGATGCTGCCATTCTTCTTTAGCTCCACGTATTTCCTCCTCTTCCTGAAGTGCTAGAGCAATGAGTATTTCCTTGAACTCATGTACTTTCACTCCAGCAAATTTTGATGTGTTCAGCCTGGTCCCTGTTGACTGTAGAGCCTTCTCTGATCATTGCTTTCAGTTGATTGTGGCAACCTGTAGTTTATACTTTCGGCCAACCATTTTTCTGGGGATGACATTGCAGTCTAAATCTAACCAAATGCCTTTTCCCTACCAGGAGGAAGTCTACCTGAGTTGCATGTTAGCTACTCTTTTATGTGGTCTTGTGGCTGCCTCTCTGTGTGAAACATGTGTTGGCCACCATTAAGCCATTTGCCAGACAGATGTTGAGACTAGCTTCTCCTGCTTTACTCCCATTATCCATATCAACATGGACCCAGGCAGCAATCCTCATATCTTGTTTTCTTTCTGTACTGGTATGAGCGCTCGGGTCCACTATTATCAACAGCAGCTCATGTTTTCATGTTTTATTTATTGGGAGGGTGGCTTAATGGTTAAGGTGTTTGTCTTACAAGCACAAGGTGCAGGGTTTGAGTCTCACAAGGGATAATCAGCTAGGCTTAAAATGGCTCGCAAGGGCAGTTAGCTTAGTACTAATCTATGAATCTATTTCCGGCAACTGCTGCCTAAATGCACGGTCTCCTTCATCATCACAACCCTGTTGTTGGGTATAGGCAGAGATTATGAATACTGCTGTGTCTTTACAATGGAGTCTGATTGCCTTGAGCCTATCACTCACTCTGATGCTATCCCTCACTTTCTTCAAAAGACTGTTCCTTATAGGTTCATAGGTTGGTACTAGGCTATCGGCCCCTAGGGCCTATACAAGCCTAGCCATAACAATTACCTGGCTATTTCTTCCCACAATATTTACTTCCCTGGACCCCTGTCTAGCAGGATGAGTGATGTGATCCCCAGGGTGAATTTCCTATCTCCCATCCAATCGTCAAGGTTCCTTTTGAAGAGGGCCAAAGAGGTGCTCTGCTTGACATCTATGGGCAGTCTATTCCAGAGTCTGGGAAGTTTCTGGGTCAGGAACCCATCCCTCCAGCATGTTTTGTTCATTGTGATGACAAGGTTTAGATCCCTGGAGCGTGTGGCTCTGAGGGATTGGGATTTCTTTAAGTGGAGCATGTCCAACAGCTCAGGGTTTGACATGGCCTTGTATGTTAAGCAGCGATCACCTCTGAGTAGATGATATGCCACAGAGAATAGCTGGAATTTTTTTAGATGATCAGCATAGGGCATCTGCTTTAGGCCTGTGATTCTTTTAGTGAGGTATTTCTGCGGTCTTTCCATTTGTTGCAGATATCTTGAGAGGTACATACCAAATGGGGCATTGTATTCTATAATGGGTCTAATGAGGGATGAGTACAGTGGGACAATGACCTCCTTTTTTTCTGGATGAAAAGCCCTTAGTGATGAGGTGTGCCACATAGAAGTATTTCCTGACTGTTGTGGCGACGTGGTTATCGAAGGTGAGACCACTGTCCACCTGTGTCCCTAAGTCTCTTATCACACTTTCAGTGTTTAGTGTACTGCTACCTATGTGGTAATTCACAGGTACATGTTTTTTCCCAAAGGGGATAACTATACATTTCTTGGCATTGAGCTTGAACCCATGGCTGTGGCACCAAGCATCTGTTCCTGTAAAGCCCTTTTGTAGAATATCCACATAATTTGGAGATTCAATAATGGCTCCCAGTTTGCAGTCATCTGTGAAGTTTGTTAGCCAGAGTCCCTTAGTGTTGGCCTGTACTTCAGAGAACTATTTTTAGTCTGTCCTTCCCCTGAGTAGTAGACTCTGGATTCCAAGCCAAGTAGTTTTGCAGTGTTGCCATTCCATCTTGTCATCTGGATGCACAGGATGTCTATTCTCTTCCTGACCATTATGTCATCCTCTTCTAAGCTGCATCCTGTCAATCACCCTATATTCAGTGTAGCAAATCTTAATTCATGTTTAGCAGGTTGACTGGTTTCATGTCCAGCTTCCACTAAGCAGAACTATCAACAGAGCTGGGCAACTAGACACTGGCTGGCAGGAGCAGCCTTAGGTCAACTGGTGCCCTAGGCAAAAGGACTCCATGGCGCCCCCCACACACACCACTCGGTGCCCCCATCCTGATCTATTTACACCAAATAAACGCTGGAAAACTGCCCCTGCCAAAGCAGTGCCCTAGGCAGCCGCTTAGTTGGCCTATGCCTAAGGCCAGCTATGTGACTGGCCAGTAGTTTATTGACCTAGAGCTGCTGGGCTTTATGCTGGGCACACACTAGCCAACAAAGAGAGACACACCGGGCCCCATGCTTATGGTGGGATGAGTCTACGTTGGAGTAGCCCATGTTCTCAACCCACTGACCACTGGCAACTCCCATGCCCACTTTTAGTGAAATAGTCAACTTGATCAAACCACCTAGAGCTACTGTTTGCTTGTGAAATTGCTTGTCCTGACATGGTGTACAGTCTGTGATCTGAGCTCAGTCTAGATGATACTGAGCATCATAGCTGATGCTTAAAATACTTGGTCAACACACGTCTTCCTCGATAGGCACCACCTACAGTTTGTACTGCTAGCCACAACTCCATTCATTTTTGGTGGGTGGTAGACTTGAAGTGAAAACACCATGCATGTTTTTGGAAGGTGAGAGGAGCCACACAAAGTCACAAGAAGAACAATGCAATCTCTACAAGGCATTGGTCAGAGGTCAGGTTCAAAACCTGGATCTTGTGTGGAAGGAAAAGACCTTTACCATTATGCCAACACATAATTTATATAAAACGTCATATATCCTTAAATCCAGTTTAACAACATAAAACCCTCAATGCCAATTCCAATTCTATTCCCACTCAAACAATGCTGTAAACCTGTATAGATTTCAAATTAACTTAACGTGTACTAACAGCATATTATTATTGGTCCTAAACCATAGGAGGTGCTTCCAATTCACTGCCACTCTATAAAATATTTCAAGATAAAATTACAGTACCAACAGACAAAAAACTTCCTGTTCCTGATTTAAATGACCCACAATATCCCAGACATATAAACAGAACAACAATGACTCCATGATAATCCTCAGTTCTGCTATGAAATGCCAAATATCAAACTTGCCAGCATTAGAAGCACTAAAAACAATGCTCACAATACAGAATGATGAAAACGTTAATTGCGTTATCTTTTTTTGAAGGGGCAAGACTCCCTCCTGAACTTATATATACCAATTCCACAGTCATACCAACTTGAAAGTGGTTGAAATCTCTCAAAAGAAGTGAATCAGGGTGCTCACTTAGAAATCTCACTGGCTGTGATTTCCTCTGGAAAACTATAACCAGCATTGTGTTTCTCAGACTTTTGGGTTTCAGGCAACTGACACTCCCAGAATTTCAACTTGTACACACGTAGAGATGCCCAATGTTAAAAGGTACAATTGCATTTCATTCCCACAATATTAGCTTTTAGACAACTTAAAAATGAAGAAAATCCTTATGCCCTATATACAGTGTATTTGCTTAAATTCTGCTTCTGAATGACACCAGTCTTTTGCAAGCAAGTGTAAATGAACTTGTTTGTGTATTTGTTAGTTCATTAATGAGATTATACTGCATACTGCCCTGTGTTCTTATTGACTGATGCATTTAAATTTGTCTTTTTTCAGCTGTAATTGAAATTAAACCGTTAAATCATGATCTCACAGAGCAGAAAGAATGAAAATAAGAATAACAAGGAAAAAGAAAATTCCACTCCCCCACACAAAATCAAAACCATCAGTTACTGTACTGATGCCATGATACCACAGAAAACAGAAGACTAAAAATGCAGTAGGTATTTAAAAAATATATATATACCAAGTAGACACAATTAAGTAAAAAATGTGGTATAAAACTGCATTGCCATCACTATTTGTACGAACTATATGGATAAAGCAGAGTTAGTCCATGCTCTGGGAGAATTCCTCTGGCTATCTTGTCAAAATTGTGTGTGTATCTGAGCATTCTGATGGTGATACAGTAATTTCTGTGAATAATCAGAGCCTCTGGACATTCCCAGTACCTGAGAAGGGATGCTAAAATGGATAAACAAACAAGGATACTACAGTGTATTTGTGCTTGTGGCTGAGATTAAGACTTTTGAGCCTTATCTAACAGCTGAGAAGCTTCTTGTAAGAGAAGATGTCTTCAGTTAAAAATAAGTTCAAAGAATTATATCAATTTCTTGGAAACTTTTCTTACCTGATTTATTTTGAGGTATGGGGGCTGAAAGCATTTTCGTTAAAGTTATTAACCAAAAACCTGTGTGATAAATGATGTTTACTGTCAGAAATCAGCTCTTGATAATATGGGGATGAAATATAATTGTACATTTTAAATAAACCATTTTAACACTTTTCAATTTAAAGGTGATGCACATAGAATCATGATGATATTTATATGCAAAGTACAACAGAAATGAAACCTAGCACACATTCGAAAACAGAAAAAATCATAGAATCAATAAACCTGACAAGTGAAATTCCAAGCTACAAGTGACTGCCTCCCATTTATCTAAATGTGTTCATATGTTATTATGATTTGAATATTAATGTAGTCAGGCCTCTGCTGACATCCATCATCCCATCATATCTTGCTGTGCTGACATCTGTCTCCTGTATTGGCAAGAGATGACTTAGGCGGCCAGAGCCATTAGAAAGTAAGTTAACCCGTGATCCCTCACAGACATCAGGCAGCCATAAGCAATGATTTATTGTAAAAGTTCAGATGGCCTTGTTTTCCATTTAGGTCATATAGCAGCACATCAAGATAAAATACTTCAGAGTAGCACTATGGATGACATGTTAAATAACAGACATATGTAAAGGCCTTGCCAGCAAGATGACATAATAGTATTTAATTCAGTTTTGTGTCTTTAACATTGTTACATCGTAGTTTGCTCTCACTGTGATTGCAAATGTAAAGTTGTCTCTCTTTTATTATTATTTTTTAATTCCGCGGTGGTGCAGCGGTAGCGTTGTTGCCTCACAGCAAGAGGCTCTCCCGTTCGATTCTCGGCTTGGGTTGGGAGTGCCTTCTGTGTGGAGTGTGCATGTACTCCTCGCGGTTGAGTGGGCGTTCGAAAGACATGTGTTGAATGGGCATGCCTTTGTTGAAGGTTGGGCATCAGGCTGGCAACTCGACACCATAAAAAAAAAACAACTGCCAATCATTAGCGGACCGGAGTTCCGCTGTGGCGACCCCTAACCGGGAAAAGCCGAAACATAAATAACAACATGACTTTTTATGAAGAAATGTATGTAAAGTAATGGCATTCTCAGCACGTCATGCTACAGTCATATTGAAACTCTGTTTCTTAGCCTGAGAATGTAATTGACAGTATGACTTTTATGCAGCTGTACCCTGCAGGCAGAATAATGGTTTATTTCATAGTATTTACTGAGGAGTGGGTTTAACATATTTTTTAGTGGATGGCTGCAATATGAAGCTAAGCTCTGGGTAGCTCATCAGTGAGGTACACCCTATAGCCCGTTTTAGCTTTAATAATACTGGCCTAATTCAGCTTGATTTGGCACAGCTGCCAGTAACTTCCCAAGGGATCTTGTAAATTGAATAGTGATAGAGATGGAATTATCTTCACTCAGCAATGCCCATCTTATCAGACATGTAATGAAGTGAACTAGCAAATCATGTGTAGAATCTGCCTGAGAGTACATAACCTGTACCAAAATGCT
Organism: Protopterus annectens; assembly: GCF_019279795.1. Classification (NCBI taxonomy): domain Eukaryota; kingdom Metazoa; phylum Chordata; order Ceratodontiformes; family Protopteridae; genus Protopterus; species Protopterus annectens. The sequence goes on along the minus strand of NC_056731.1, from coordinate 497,364,071 downwards.
GTTTTCTGACCCCTATATAAAATAACAATGAACAGCCAGATGAAAATCAGTCTAAAACTGGCAAGCATCGACTGGAGTTTCTAAAAAATTCTGTTCTACCACTGCATTCTCATATGATGAGGTGGACATCTAACCACTTCTGCCTTGCTGTCGGCAATGAATATGAATCATCATCAGATACGGTAGTTTTCTATTTTTTACAATCTGCCATACAAGAACTTTTTCAGTTATTTTCTGCAGCTATTTCTTACAGTAATAAATGGAAGTTGATTCTGATGTACTTGCTATAAAGTAACTAGAAAATGTTTAATGCCATTTCAGACACAAATGATCTGCACAGCATGTGCCATAGCATTAACATTATGTGATCTAACTAGTTCATTATATCACATGAATTTTTTATCATAGCTAATGAGTATGACGATATTCGGAGAGTTTGAGAAAACCACTCAGGAATACATCTTTTGTGCCATTAGAATGTTGCTTGCTGAACTGGAATGCTTTTATAAAATTATAATTAAAAAAGGGTTTCCCCTGTCAAGCGTGTACAATGAACTCTACTACACTATGTCGAAAATGTTAATACAAGACAAAATATATATTTTTTTACTGAGCACATGAAAGAATACAGGAGCCGCTCAGTAGCTTGGACTGACAAGGGAAGACATCCATACCATGACAAATACTTAAAAGTAGCATTTATGAGTGGTTCCATGATACAAAGAGATGGAGAACTGACTAAGGTAATGTATAGCTGTGAGACTATGGACACAAATACATTATACTGCCATTTGTATTTTAAACTGGGACCTATTCTTGTAGTTTCATTCACAGTTGTGGCAGAACTGTGGACTACTGTCAGATTTGAGCTTTACTTAGCCATTTATTACTGCATTTTTCCAATAAACAGTGTTACTGGTTAATTTCCGCATACCTTAAACTGCAGTAGAATTCAGTAGTGACAGTACTGTTTTTCTGCTACAGGATTTGTGCTTCAGTGCTTTTCAGTTAATTATATTCCAATTTTGCTCCTGCAGTTTTATATTCTGCTTATCTGCTTAAAGTTGCATTCTTGTGTTAAGCTATTTTTTCTGAAAGAGCTCTAATATTGGCTTTATTTGATTGATCCCCTCCCTGCCTAGCCTACTATATTCAGCACAAAGCTACCCCCACCCGTGGTCTTTTATGAAAGACTTGTTGAGGTGTGGAAAGCCCTGAAATGTGAGTAACCAGCTTTTCATCAAGGAGAAAGAGAGAGAGAAAAAAGCTTTTATTTAAGTTGCACTGACAGTGACCTGTGTGGAGATACATCTTTGTAATTGTTTTGCTTTTTTCAAGTTTGTTTGCATTTTTTTAGTTTGTTCTGGGACCTTAGTCTTGTAGCTTAATTTGAGTTGTGGGAAGACTGGGTTTCTACATTATACTGCACTTACATCTCCACAGGTAGAATAATTGTAAAAGTTAGCCATTTGTATTTTAAATCCTGCTGGGCCTTAGTCTTGTAATTTCATTCACAGCTGTAGCAGAACTGTAGACTACTGCCACATCTGAGCCTTATTTAGTAATTGTTACCATATTTTTTTCCATAGATTGTTACTGATACATTTCTGCATGGTCTTGTGTTTTAAACTGTAGTAGAAATTAATACTGAGAGTATTGTTTTTTCTACTCCAGGATTGCTGCTTTTCAGTTGTTAATACTCCAGTTTTGATCCTACAATTTGATATTCTGTTTATCATTTACCTGCTTAAAGTTGCATTCTACTGCCTTTCTGTCCCAATGTTCTGTGTGTCTGCTCCACTCCCCACCAAGACATTAAGCTAAAGTTTCCTAAATTTTAACCTGCAACTCATAGAAGTTGCATTCCACTGCCTGTCTATTCCCTTGTTCTTTATGTCTGCCCCAGCCTCCACTGAGCCACTAAGCTAAAGTTCTTGAAAGAGCTCCAGTATTGGCTTTGATTGGACCCCTCTCTAAGTAGTATGCTTCCTTCTTGTGCCTGTAGCCCACTCCCCTTATGGTAATCTGATTTCCAAAGTCCCATCTTTCCCTTTTTCATGCTATCATCTGTTGTATAAGCTATTTAAGTACTCTTCCAACACATTGTTTTCCATAGATGCATCCTTGTAAGCAAATTTCTCTACACAGTAGCCGATAAAACTGTACCCTGTAAAGCTGTAAATATAGAGAAAATACTTTTTGTGCCAACAAGCTTAGAGCAGCTAGTTGGCCGTTGAGTGTCAATACCTATAGATTTAAGAGAATTCAGTATTGTGTAAATATTAAAGTAAGTAGAATTTAGTACTAATTGGCATAATCTGCCCCAATAAAGCACACTTAGTATTGTGTAAAAATGAGTACTGCTTAAAATAATCTGCCCCAATAATGCACCCATATTAGTCTGCACAAAGCACGCTTAATACACCACACTCTTGTAGCTCACCAATCAAAGGACTGAACGGCATGGATATGCAACTTCCTAATTTCTCTGTAGCCAGCTTGGTAGATATAGATAGGCTTGCCACCCCTCCGTTTTTTTTCCGGACTATCAGGAAATCAAACTGATTCTCCGGTAGTCCGGAAAACACTGTACAAACTCTGGTATTCTGTTTCAAAAAGGAAACAGACTGTCAGAGTTTGTAAATCGGCTGATTTACTATGCTTTTTTTACAGAAAAGCATAGCAAATCAGCCAAAAGCAGACGGCGGGAACGAAAAAAGAGGGCGTTCCAGTTGAGTGATGCTGTCGTGACATCACAAAATGGGCGGTATGTTGGCAGGAGAGGGGGTGGGGTGGGCGGGGTTACTGGTGACGCGAGGGGCATGGCTTGGCTCTGGTTTTAGCCGTGAACGAAGGTGGCAACCCTAGATATAGACATTTTGAGACAATTTGGCAATTGTTTAATGTTTATTGACAGCCACTTAATCCTTAAAGAAACAGGCCCAGGATGTGGGAGGTGTACTTACACAATGACACTGAAAGCGAAACACTTGTGTCCAAGCACATGTGGTTGTCAAAACCCCACAGACAACACCCACCTCACATAGTACACAGCATACACACAGATTAATGTATGCTGATGCACTTTAAAAGCAAACTTCCTAAAGAACAATTATTGCCTAGACAGTCTATTGTCAAAGTTGTGCCTCAGCAAGTACAAAAGGACTCAGAAAAAAAGAACACACAACACCACACATGCAGGCACAGTCAGACTCAATGCAGCTCCAAACATTAAGCTGCCAATGCAAGCAAACACATTTCCCAGGGAGTCTCCTCATAGGGGACTCCATTGTAAGACATTTTGATGCCGCTCCTACCAGGCTGAACAAGGAGAAGATAATGGTTAGTTGTTTATCTGAAGCCAGGATCCACCAAATTGCACATGCACTTGAGTCATTAAACTACAGCCGCCAGTATAATTGCAGTACAGACCTGAGATGTGCCTTCCTGGAATATATGAAGAGAGACATGGAGCTGTCAGACTGTGTGTCTCAGGCAGGTTTGAGCCTAGACTTGAGCAACATACTACCATCACCAACAATGATGCCACAGTATGATTGATTTTAACAATTGGCTGTCTTTCTGGACTCATTATAAGAGAATCCAGAATACCTGGTGTCGAAATCATGGCCTCAAGCTAAATGCCAAAAAGTGCATAGTCAACCCCTTTGGAAAAAACAAAGTACCCACAAACTACCACATAGGTGGTAGTCCCCTAAATACTGAAGATGTAATAAGGGATCTGGGGACCCAAGTAGATAGTAACCTCTCCTTTGATAATCACATTGCCAAATTGGTTAGAAAATCTTTCTATGTGGACCACCTAATCACAAAAGGGTTCGCATCCAGATCAAAAGAGGTCATTATGCCCCTCTATGTATCACTCATCAGACCCATCATAGAGTACAATGCCCCATTTGGGATGTACCTTACAAGACACCTGCAACTGCTGGAAAGACCACATAAGTACCTCACCAAGAGGATCACTGGCCTCAAACAGATGCCCTATGTAGCTCGACTTAAGAAACTCCAGCTGTACTCGGTTGCATACCGCCTACTCAGAGGTGATCTCTGCCTGACATACAAGGCCATGTCCAACCCAGAATTGATGGACATACTCCACCTAAAGAAAACTATATCCCCTCGAGCCACACACTCTAGGGATCTAAACCTCACCCAAACAATAAATAGGACATGCTTGAGGGATAGATTCCTGTCCCAGAGACTTTCCATGCTTTGGAACAAGATTCCAATCTACATTAGGCAGAGTTCCTCGCTAACACTCTTCAAGAGAAACCTTGATGAGTGGATGGGAACCAGAAAGTTTACCCCGGGGATCACTTCAGTGGTTCTGCTAGACAGAGGCACAGGGAACTAATCTAAGGTGGCGGCAAAAGCCAACACATTCTGGCTGTGCTCATAAATGCCTTCGGGCAGATAGCCTAGTATCTACATATGAAACTATAATCCATTATTTGTCAGCTTGGGAGGACATGATTAACAGACCACATTGCTTTGTCAAAGATAGTCAACACCTGTCTTCTCTAAGCTTTGGAATACTGGCTAAAACTTTATCTACCCCATAGTGACTTTTTTAGGCAATGCCAAATTGGCAAACCTACAGACACAGGAAAGTCAACTCAACTAAACTTTAAGGTTTTACTACTCAGTGCCACAATCAACTGAACTGAACCATAAGGTTTTACTGCTCAGTACCACAAGCTTAAAAAAACGACAATCTCTTCAAGTCTTCCTCACAGTCGAGAATATAGACATCTGTGCAGCTACCAAGATATGGTTTAAAGTGTCAGAGTACCCTGGTTGTGCAAGGTTTCAGTACCTTTCACACTTTTAAACCAGTAGCTGCACAGACAAGGACTAAAGGTGGAGGTGTCTTGATACATATTAATAGCAAACATACTCTAGGCTGGTTATACAGGATAATGTGATGGAGTTCTCCCATGTGCAAATCACCAAAGAGAAAATCCCACACTATATCCTAGCCATCTCTTGGTCATCCTCCATGTCCCAAGAAGCTCACAATGCATAATTGGACCTAATGGAGACAATTACCATCCAACCTAACACCTTACTCATGGGAGACTTTAATTACCCATCTAGAGACTGGGAATCCTATGTGGCCTCAAATCTACAGGCACAGAAATTTCTGGACGTTATAAATAGAAACATCGCTGGCCAAACAGTGAAAACGCCCACTTGAGGCTCCAACATACTGAACCTCGTACTCACAAACATGGGAGAATGCTGCACACCCTGTCTCATTCTCCCAGGTAAAATCCAACCATAAAGTGGTCTCCTTCGAAATCAAAATCAACTCTGTAACCCTGGTAGAACCATTAACAGTTAAGAACTATTCCAAGGCAAACAACCT
>NC_056731.1:497348679-497353679 GCF_019279795.1 Protopterus annectens | reverse complement strand
GTAGATCCCAAATGGGGCATTATACTTGATGACTGGCCTAATGAGGGAAGAGTAGTGGGAGACAATGACCTCTTTCTTCCTGGATGCAAAACTCTTGGTAATGAGATGTGCCACATAGAAGGACTTTCTGACCACAGTGGCAATGTGGTGGTCAAAGGAGAGGTAGCTGTCAAATTTAAAAAAGAAAAGAATAAAATATATCCATGAAAGTAAGAAATACAGAAGGTAAGGATGTGAAGATTTTTTATAAGGCTATTCCTTCTTGTGGCAATTACCATTATTGGACAAGTTGCTTGTAAAAAATATAAAGCAATGGAGGAGAGAACATGTTAAAACTGCAATGAAGAAGATATGACAAAACATTATTTTTTTGGATTATGAAAAGACTGAAGATTTTGAATAAAAACATACATAAGTGGAAAGGATTTTTGAAATACAAACATGAATATAATGTATGGGAAATATGAGTAAGAAAAAATGTGCGGTTGACAAATGGGATAGGATATCAGTAGTAACAGTATAGGTGTTATGGAAAAGATGTGATGAATTGTATAATTAAAAATAGGAATGATAAACTGTGAATGAAATAAAAATAAGGTTGTGGAAAAAATGATTGAAGAAATAGAATAAAATATATTTAATGTTTGTGAAACTAAAGATATAAAGTACTGAACATATTGTAAATATTGTAGAAATATAAATAGAATTGAAGAAGTATATATTAATCATCCTCTTGCTTTTCAATAAGTACCATGTGATCTATTATACCCACTTGAGCTACCACCAACTGGGATTTTGGTTTAACGTCTCATCTGAAAGACAGCGACCCCCCCCAACATACACACACCATTCTGCGCTGCAGTGTCACTATTGTAAAATTAATTCAACTACCTGGTTCTGATCTTCTAGCTCCAAAAACAGTTGTGCTAAAAGGGTTTGGAAGAAATCAGGGAAGTTTTATATACATATATTAGAAAGGAGGAGCAACTTACAGGATACTTGGGATCAATAGTTCAGAGTAATGGTAAGTGTGGAAGAGAGGTGAAGAAGATAGTACAGGCAGGATGGAGTGGGTAGAGAAGAGTGTCAGGAGTGATTTGTGACAGATGGGTACCAGTAAGAGTGAAAGGGAAGGTCTACAAGAGGGTAGTGAGACCAGCTATATTATATGGGTTGGAGACAGTGGTATTGACAAAAAAGCAGGAGTCAGAGCTGGACGTGGCAGAGTTAAAAGATATTAAGATTTGCATTGGGTGTGATGAGGGTGGACATGATTAGGAATCAGTATATTAGAGGGTCAGCCCAGGTTGGATGGTTTGGAGACAAAGCCAGAGAGGCGAGATTATATTGGTTTGTACATGTGCTGAGTAGGGATGCTCGGTATTTTGTGAAAAGGATGCTAAGGATGAAGCTGCCAAGTAAGAGGAAAAGAGGAAGGCCTAAGTTAAGGTTTATGGATGTGGTGAAAGAGGACATGCAGGTGGTTGGTGTGACAGAGAAAGATGCAGAGGACAGGAAGAAATGGAAACAGATGATCCGCTGTGGTGACCCCTAATGGGAACAACTGAAAGAAAAAGAAGAAGAAAGGAGGAAGTGACACCTAGGTATGGATGGGCTGAGCATAGATGGAATACAGCTCACAGAAGACTTGGGGAAAAAAATCAGTGGGACTGAATAAATACCTTGCTCTGCTTATTCATACTGGAATGCAAGGGGAGGGCAGTCTGGTTTCATCTTTGTATTTGGGGTGGAGCTTAGCTAAGAGAGAGTAGTATATGGATAGTAGGATAGAGAAGGATGTGGAAGAAAAGGAATTTGCTGACTCCAGACAGAATAATGCATAAGAAGTGATGGGTGTCTTTTAGAGTCCTCAGAAGTCTGGCTAGTGTGTTGGCAGATGTGCTGTTTGGATATCTTCAACAGATCATTGACTAGTGTAGAAGAGCAAGATGAAGCAAAACCATCAAGTGTGGTGCTCCTGAGCAGAGCATGTGGTGACAGAGCTGGATTAGTCCGAGAAATAACAGCACTTGGTCTAACAGATGTAGCTGCAAAAGTCAATAAAAGAACCCTGCGGTATAGCTTGTTCACTTTCCTTGAGAAAACTAATCTCAGGGACAATAACCAATGCTGGCTTATGCCAAGAAGTAACTGTCTCCTGTATCAGTACTGATGAGCACTTGTTGTGTTGCACTGAAATGTGACAGGGGAGTGGAGGTTTATATGGTATACCTGGACTTCACCAACTCATTTGTTAAACACATTTATTCATTTCTATTTTAGGCAGGGTCATATGTACATGTACATTAACAGAACAGAAAATAAGTCACAACATTTTCAGGAAGTATAGTTTTTCTTTCACAATTAGCATCACTTCAGCATTATATAAATTGCTCATATCCTGGGTTCAGTTAAAGGAGAACAATGGGATATTAAAGCAGATTGCTCAACCTGCTGTCTCTTTTACTCCCTTTTACTTGATCCTGCCTAATAAAACCCTCAGTACAGTTTTTTTCAAAAAATACACTCTACTGTTTTACCTCTTAGGCACCCTGACTTTCCTTACTGTTTTACTTTCTTTTTCAAACTGAGTTATTGCGCCATAGAAAAACCTGTAGCTGGCTCTTCATTGCTGGCGTCAGGGCTACTACACTTCTACAGAAGTTACTGGGCAGTTTCCTCCTACAAACTGACATCAGCATTCCTATATTTGCATGCTCCATAGAACTAGGCAGTGAACCTCCCACTTAGTGATGTCAGAGCTGTCTTGTCCGGCCCACTCTATTAGCCTAATAAAAGTGAGTAGCTGCAATGTGGAACTCCCTTTCTTGCTCACTGTGTTGTGACGACTGCATTTTGGTGAGGGACTTCAGCAAAGCATTGGATTGCCTGCATCTTCTCCAACATAAATTCACTTTTTTATACAATGGTAAGTCTTCTCTACCAAGGAGCGGCCTTAGGTCAACTGGCACCCTAGGCAAATAATGTTACATTTAGCCCATTTTTCCCTTTATAGGTAGCCAATGAATAATTTGCCTCTGAACTGTAGTTAGTTTGGTCATGTTTTTGAGAGTGCCACATGCTTCCATTGTTTATTGCTCCTGCAGGGTTAAAGGTGAGCATAGTTCCTTAAAATGGTTGAGGTGCTTCACTGTACTGCTACTACCTTTTAATAGAATGCCTTTTCAGTCGTTACTGTTGCTGTGTTCTTTTTTGGCATAATGGTCGATGTACTGTTGCTGTCAATATGTGTGCTGAAGTATGTGTAAGCCTAATTTAATTGTAAATTCTGCATGTGAGTGTGAATGTTTTGAGTGACTGTGAGTGAATGTACATGTTTGTAATAGCTGAGTCTGCTGCCTCCCCAAGTCCCATGCTGCTGAGTGAATGCGTAATTCATTATTTGTAACAGTTTCCATTTCTAACGTTGTTTATTTTTTTATTTTTTTCATTTTGGCTGCCTATTAGTGTGTCTGTTGCTGCCTTTACACAGTGTACTGGCCGATGTACTGCTGCTGTCGTTTTTCCTGGAGTTTTTCTGTCAGATGGTATGCTGAAGTGCGGGTAAGTGTTTACTGTAATTGTAAAGCCTGCATTTGTGTGTGTGAATGCTTCAAGTGACTGTGTGAAAGTACATGTTTGCCATAATTTAGTCTAGTGCGTCCTCAAGTCCCATGCTGCCGAGCAAATGCAATGCATTCTTCATTGTTTGTAGCTCTTTCCGTTTATGCTGTTTTTTATGTTTCTGCTATTTTTTCTCATTATGGCTGCCCATTAGCCTCTCTCATGCTGCATTCAGAGAATCCAACTGCAAGTCCAAGTGTGTGTGTGTGTGTGTGTGTGTGTGTGTGTGTGTGTGTGTGTGTGTGTGTGAATGCAAGTAAGGGGAAGTGTGTGTGTGTGTGTGTGTGTGAATGCAAGTAAGGGACAAGTGTGTGTGTGTGTGTGAATGCAAGTAAGGGGAAGTGTGTGTGTGTGTGTGTGTGTGTGTGTGAATGCAAGTAAGGGGGAAGTGTGTGTGTGTGTGTGAATGCAAGTAAGGAGTGTGTGTGTGTGTGTGTGTGTGTGTGTGTGTGTGTGTGTGTGTGTGTGTGTGTGAGTGCGAGTGAGTGTGTGTGTGTGTGTGTGTGGCTCTGTGTCTGTGTGAATGCAAGCAAGGGGGATGTGCGTGTGTGTGTGTGTGTTTGTGTGTGTCTGTGAATGCAAGAAAGAGAGATGTGTACGTACATATATGCAAGTAAGGGGGATGTGTGTGTGTGTGTGTGTGTGTGTGTGTGTGTGTGTGTGTGTGTGTGTGTGTGTGTGTGTGTGTGTAAATCCAAGTAAGGGAGAAGTGTGTGTGTGTGTGTGTGTGTGTGTGTGTGTGTGTGTGTGTGTGTGTGTGTGTGTGTGTGTGTGAGAATGCAAGTAAGGGGGATAAGTGTGTGCATGAGAATGCAAGTAAGGGGAAGTGTGTGCATGAGAATGCAAGTAAGGGGGAAGTGTGTGCATGAGAATGCAAGTAAGGGGGAAGTGTGTGCATGAGAATGCAAGTAAGGGGAAGTGTGTGTGTGTGAGAATGCAAGTAAGGGGGGAGTGTGTGTGTGTGAGAATGCAAGTAAGGGGGAAGTGTGTGTGTGAGAATGCAAGTAAGGGGAAGTGTGTGTGTGAGAATGCAAATAAGGGGGAAGTGTGTGTGTGTGTGTGAGAATGCAAGTAAGGGGGATAAGTGTGTGTATGAGAATGCAAGTAAGGGGAAGTGTGTGTATGAGAATGCAAGTAAGGGGGAAGTGTGTGTATGAGAATGCAAGTAAGGGGAAGTGTGTGTATGAGAATGCAAGTAAGGGGGAAGTGTGTGTGTGTGAAAAAGCAAGTAAGCGGAAGGGTGTGTGTGTGTGTGAGAATGCAAGTAAGGGGGAAGAGTGTGTGTGTGTGAGAATGCAAGTAAGGGGGAAGAGTGTGTGTGTGTGAGAATGCAAGTAAGGGGGAAGAGTGTGTGTGTGTGTGTGAGAATGCAAGTA